>NW_025336072.1:2367459-2507823 GCF_004798865.1 Varanus komodoensis
CCTCCAGTTGGGGTAAGCTTGTTATTCTACCCATATGTGTGATGCACGGAGGCCACGACGAAGAAAAGCAGGTTGCTTACCTGTAACTGATGTTCTTCGAGTGGCCATCTGTGCAGTCACACAATCCACCCTCCGACCCCTCTTGGTGTCATGAGTGGTTCGATTATTTTTATTTAGATATTATAATCTCTCCTATGTGTCGTACCGCTACTTCTTTAAACTTCTTGTACTAATGTGCAATGTCATAGGGAGCCAAATATCAGTCTTTCAAAGACTGGAAAATGGCGGTCACTCTGCTCCTTAGATACTGCTAGGGGGGAGGGGGAGCAGAGTCCCCGCTGAAAAGGAAACCGTTAGCTATCAATCTTCCGGCCAAAGGTACTGCGCAGGCGCAGAACCCATATGTGTGACTGCACAGATGGCCACTCGAAGAACATCAGTTACAGGTAAGCAACCTGCTTTTTCCTACACACACTCCACTGCAAAGACCTGAAACCATCCTCTATCAAAGTCTATTTGGCAGTGATCCATGGGATGTTTGAAGCTTTTTCCATTTTCTTCCATCCTCTGTCCTGTTGGTTCCTCAAAGGTTTACACAACCTTGTCCCTCACATCCATTCCATTGTACCAGGATGGAGCCTGTCAGTGGTTGTGAAGTGGTCCCAAAACCCTCATTCAAAGCCTTGACCATCATGGATCTACATCTTCTCTCCTGGAAGGTGGCATTTTTGGTAGTGATTACTTCGGCCAGAAGAGCAAGCAAACTGTGCTTTATACATTGATCCACCATTCTTTAGTTTTCATAAGGACAAAGTAGTTCTCCATTCTGATCAATTGTTCCTGCCAAAGTTTGCACCACAATTCTACCAAAATCAGGACATTGTACTACCAGCATTCTTCCCAACACAGTCAGCTGCAATGGAATTAGTGTTTCATACCTTCAGTGTGTGAAGAGCACTGGCATTCTGTAGTCCCAAACCTGGTCTTTCTCTTGATCACAAAGACTCTTTCTAGCATACAGTGAAAGGCAACCCCTTCACTACCCGGTGACTTGTCCACTGGCTTGTTGAGATGATAAAACTGCTGGACTGCCAACTGACCAACTGTTCTTTGGTATACTCTGACTAGTGTGTGCTCCTACTACAACAAAGGAGATCTGATCTGTAAATTCCACTTCACCACAACTGTTGCAGCCCTTCTGTCTAGTAGGGAGGGGTCCAGCAGACAAGTGTCTTGTAAAAGGCGGTACAGCTCCCATCAGCCATTGCTGGTAAAAGTGACTGTGCAAGTTTAGGCATCAACATGGTGGTAGTTGGGTTTATTAATGCCCTCTTCAGCTTTCAAGGCTCTTGTAGAGAGTAGATAAAATTTTATTTAGAACCTGTTTCCTTGCTCCAGACTGAAGGGAAGCTGATTGGGCTTCCATTTATTTTCCTTCAGTCTGGAGCCTCAACTAACTTAAGTGGCCCTTTTTGACTCACATGTTGTGTGACTTTTAGTGCAGAATGTGTTTGTACACAGCTCACCCAGTCTTAACAGTTACATTCATTTTGCATTTTAGATGAAGTCTTTAACCAGTTCTAGAATCTGAAGTGGTAACTATATTGTGACCAAGGTTAGGAATATGAACTATATATTTTTTTGCTAAGCCACATTCTTGCTGCAAAAGACATATGGCAACTCCTGCTATGAAGTTTGAATTCACTTTTGCAGTTCAAGATACTCTAAATGGGAATTGTTTTGGCAACTGACTGCAGTATAAGCTCTAATTTCTCTGTATCATTTACCATCATTTCTTCATATTTTTTTTACCTTTCAAGATTATTGCTGTAATGGTGTGAATATTGATATCACTGTGCTTGAATTAGAGTAGAGAATTACTTGCTGTCAAACAGTATTTTTGAAAAAAAAATGTCCTAGCTCTGTTACCAGGTTTTAAAAAACAAAAACACTCCTTTTTTCGAACTCTGCATTCTGTACTTAATTTGTTCTGATTCACTGGATCAGGTAATGAAAAACAGACTTCTCTGCTAAGTGATAATAATTATACTTGGTACATCTCTTTTGGTAACTGGGGTGAGATGGTTAGGGGAGCAAGAATGGTATTACTTGAATTATCAGTGATACAGAGGCTTCTGCAATGGAGTTCTTCATACACATTTAAATCCCCCTCCTCTGAAACTAATTTTGTCTGAAAGTGCCACTGTATTACAAGATTGTTTCATATATTACACTTTCTACATTGAAAGATTTTTATCTGTGTGTAGGAGATGTGTGAGCTTGAACATACTTCCTACTGTAGGCTCACTTGTCAAACACCCATTTTATAGATCAGCTTCCTGACCTAATTGAACTGTTCCTGACTTACTAGATATTCAATACATTATTTTGAGTAGGAAAAGATATAAATTACCTAATCAAACTGGGCTGTCAAGCTACTCATAACCTTTCCAAGGGTTGAGGAGTGAATGTGATAGTCTTCCACCAGAGATGGATGAAACCAGATGGCTTTCTGAAATCTTTTGAGGAGTTTCCTGCAGGCTTAGCCAGAGGACTTGGCCAAAGCCCCGATTTCACTTGGAATGAGGGATTGCTTGGGCTATTGATATGATTGCTCCCAAATGTCCTTGACCAAGTTGTAGAGCTGTATCAGCTCCTTGGTATTCTGAGCAATGAAACGATAAGCTCAACAATTAGAACACAAATGGATGAAAGAATCATAATGAATTTGACTGAGCACAGGTAAGAATCTAATGATGATGGTAGCAAAGACTCATTCTCTGTTAAGATTGCATCTGTTAAGTGTGGGTAAGCAGAGCTTTCTCAGATGGTGAAAGGCCTTTTTGAGCTAAACTGTAGTGTGCAAGAGTTATAATCTTTGAAAGTCTTTTGTGACCATTTACTATATATTCTTCAGATAATGATGATAATTTTGATAGTACAACTTCGGACAAAATTTGATATAGATGGAACTAGAATTCCATTAATAATGTTGTTATAGATACTTTTCAGCACGTTCAGAAAAACTGGAGGTTTGAGGTGTGCCATATGTTTACTTAATACTTGGCCAACCTGGCTATTGAAATCTGCCAAAGCTGTTGGTGATACAGATTGCTGATAATGGTGAATGCCTCTTTGAAGGATGGTGTGATCCCTGCTGCATTGAAAGATGTAGAGATGAGCTCATTAGTAAAGAAAACAAATGTTGATCCAGTGTTTTGCAAACATTATTGCTCAGTGTCTTTCTTCCAGTATTAAGCAAGGTGTTAGAGTATGTATGGAGAGGACTACCACTTAACAACTAGCATAAAGAATCCTTGCTGTGATCTGGGATTTCAGGGTTTTAGTTGAATACACAGGTAAAGATAAAAGTTTTGTGTTAGTTATGAATCATGAACAGAGACCAAAATAAATTAATTCATGATTTCATACAGAACAAAGCATAATTAATTAATATGGAATACTTGATCTGAAGCTGGCTAGCTTTATCTATTTCCAAGAACAAAAGGCCCATTTCATATGATATGAATACCACATGAAAGGCTTCTGTTAGTTCAGCTTGGCGCATGTGAACGATTCAACAGCTACTGTATGTCATGGTAAGGACATGTGGCCTTCATGATGATGTTGCATCTGGAGCGCTGCAATGTTCCTCTTCCCTGACTAAAGACATTTATTAAATCAAAAATTTATCACTGGTACAAATCTTTGTTTTTGCAGATATTGAAGACTTGCCGCAAACAGTCCAAGAGAAACTATTTGATGAAGTACTTGATAGGGATGTTCAAAAAGGTAAATATCTTACATCATTTATGTAGGTTGTTAATACAAATGAACCATTGATTGCCTTTGAAAAGTCATTTCAGGATGGTCTTTTGTCCAAGACTGGTATAGCAGTTTTGGTATAGAAGTATTAAAGTTGGGGAAGAACTCAGTATAAATATGCATGCATGCGTGCGTGCGCGCGCGCGCGCGCTCTCTCTCTCTCTCTCTCTCTCTCTCTCTCTCTCTCTGTGTGTGTGTGTGTGTGTGTGTGTGTGTGTGCATTTACAAAGAATGAATAAAATCTATCCTGGATGCAACTTCTACATAGGTGGTACTATACCCTCTGAACATTGTGCAAATGTTTGAGAATTTTAGATCCCTCCCTGTGTTTTGAAACTGCTGGGAGTTCATTTGCCTATATATTTCAGCACTTTAGTCTTGTTAACTACTGGAAGGCTATTGTATGTTATAAAATCCATTTACATCTTTTGGTGATATTAGTCAAAACCCTAAAGTCACAAGTAAGAAAAGAACATATCATGATAGTGATATATGTTAAGAACCCACATGTTTTATTCAAAACATGGAAAACTAACTATTCTCCTAGGAAGTTTAAAGGCATAATGTCTGGAACATGTCGCTGGATAAGCCTATTGCAAGTACTGTTGTGAATGGAAAGGCAACAAAAAAGAAACTACTAGTCAGAACTGGACCCTCTTTGTGCAGCATTGGAATTGGATCAGACCTATATAATTAGACTTGAAAGTGCCTTGCCTGTGATTTAGAAATGAATAGAAAAATTATTTAATTTTGTGGATTTGAATGAATGGATAGATATATTTGGTTTAAAAAAATATTTCATTCTCAATCAAAAATGTTAAATGGTAGTATCTGTTTTTCTAGTATGTAAGAAATAATTAATTTGTGGCTGACCCAGTTCTGTGTAGTCAAAATAGAAATCTGTGTAGTTCATTTTCTTTTAAAATGACAGGGCCATATATGTAATATTACTTATCAATAGGGCTAAGTTAATGGATTCCTGGGCTGACACAGGTCTACTGATTTTACCCAGAGAGGTGTGTCTAGAGCCAGCGCTTTTTTCATTTCGGTGCCAGACCAAAACCTTTTTATTTTCCCATTATTTTAAATGTTAGCACTGTTTTTAAGATTGATTTTGTATATTATTCTTGATGCAGTATCTTTCTTGTTTGTTTGTTTAATCACCGCCCTGAGACACTGTGAAGAACGGGATACAAAAGCTTTAAATAAATAAAAATAAAATAATTTTATTAATTTCAAGGACTAGGAGTCAGTGCAGGTGTTAGAAAAGAACTGGGTAGGCTGACAAATAGTGGCAAGAGAAAAAAATGGAGGCAAGAATATATGCATTTCTGGAACTGTACAGAATTGGACATTATTCCATGTTGCAATATTGCAATTGAAATTGTACTGAAGAACCTTGATAATGTATATACAATATGATGAATTTTGAAAGGAGTAATTAATCTGTGATTGGAATATTTATTTACTTGTTAGACAATTATAATAACAAAAATATTCTCATGAGCATATCATATAATAAATTTACATTTAATGTATTGCTCATAATTAAATTTAATGTTTCCCTTGCTTCTCAGCTCCTTAGTATTTCCTTGGCTTTTAAGTAAACTGTCCTTCAACTTTTTGGCTCTGATAGTTTGAAAGGAACTATAACACTGGCACTTTACAGTGTCATCCTAGGCACACTTACATGGAAGTAAATCTCTCCCTGTATAGTAGACTCTGTTGAATAGGCCTTCCTTGCTAATGAGGCTTAACAGAAAGGTTTTTAGGATTGCATTAAAAATGTAGGCTTCTTCTGCAGTACTCTATCCCAGTTGAGCTATGTTTGTGTGAACTTGCCTGAATTGTGTGGTTACATTTTGAATTATTACAAGAAATTCACTCATGAAAAATTGCCATGTCCTTTTGAATTCTAGAATATCAGATGCCATTATTTTATGTATATTTTATGTTATGCATCATTGCCACACCCATAGCAAGGAAGGCTCTTTGGGCAGCTTACAATAAATGATAAAACACCAATTAAAAGTAAAAATGAATTTTAATTGATAAAATTCAATTAAAACAGTAAGACAATAATGGAAATAAAAACTATGGTAGGCATGTCATGAGTGCAGCCGGGGGTCAGACTAGATGCCCAGGAGGCCCCTTCTGACTCACTCTGTTTCTGTGTTGCTATCATATAAAATTGTAAACAATCAAATCAAGATTTAAATAATAAAACAATATTAAAAGGAAGTTTTTTTAATAAATACAGTCTGGATCCATCAGCCTCCAGGGGTGGGCCATTTTAATAGGTCCTCTACCCTGGAGAAGGAAATGGCAACCCACTCCAGTATCTTTGCTATGAAAACCCCATGGACAGTATCAAAAGGCAAAAAGATATGACACCGGAAGATGAGCCCCTCAGGTTGGAAGGTGTCCAATATGCTACTGGGGAAGAGCAGAGGGCTAGTACTAGTAGCACCGGAAAGAATGAAGCGACTGCGTCAAAGCCAAAAGGACACTCAGTTGCTGATGTATCTGGTGGTGAAAGGAGAGTCCGATGCTGCAAAGATCTATACTCCATAGGAACCTGGAATGTAAGATCTATGAATCAAGGCAAGCTGGATGTGGTCAAACAAGAGATGACAAGACTGAACATCGACATCTTAGGAATCAGTGAACTAAAATGGACAGGAATGGGTAAATTTAATTCAGATGACTATCAGGTATACTACTGCAGGCAAGAATCCCTCAGAAGAAATGGAGTAGCCTTCATAGTCAATAAAAGAGTAGGAAAAGCAGTACTGGGATACAATCTCCAAAATGACAGAATGATCTCAGTTCGAATCCAAGGCAAACCATTCATCATCACAGTAGTCCAAGTCTATGCCACTGGTGCTAAAAAGGCTGAAGTTGACCAGTTCTATGAAGGCCTACAACACCTTCTAGAATTAACTCCAAAAAATGATGTCCTTATCATCATGGGGGATTGGAATGCTAAAGTAGGAAGCCAAAAGATAACCGGAATAACAGGCAAATTTACAAAATGAAGCAGGGCACAGGCTGGTAGAATTCTGTCAAGAGAATACGATGGTCATAGCAAACACTCTTTTCCAACAACCCAAGAGAGGACTCTACACATGGACATCACCAGACGGTCAACACAGAAATCAGATTGACTATGTGCTCTGCAGCCAAAGATGGAGAAGCTCTATACAGTCAGTAAAAACTAGACCAGCAGCTGACTGTGGCTCAGATCATGAGCTTCTGGTTGCAAAATTTAGGCTTAAATTGAAGAAAGTAGGGAAAAGCACTAGGCCACTCAGGTATGACCCAAATCATATCCCTGATGAATATACAGTAGAGGTGACAAATAGATTTAAGGAATTAGATCTGATAGACAGAGTGCTTGAAGACCTATGGACGGAGGTTCGCAACATTGTACAAGAGGTAGCACCTAAAACTATCCCAAAGAAAAAGAAATGCAAGAAAGCAAAATGGCTGTCTGAGGAAGCTTTACAAATAGCTGAGGAAAGAAGGGAAGTGAAAGGCAAGGGAGAAAGAGAAAGAGACAAACAATTGAATGCAGAATTCCAGAGAATCGCTAGAAGAGATGAGAATGCCTTCTTAAATGAACAGTGCAAAGAAACAGAAGAAAATAATAGAATACGGAGGACCAGAGATCTCTTCAAGAAAATTGGAGATATGAAGGGAACATTTCATGCAAAGATGGGGCATAATAAAGGACCAAAATGGCAGGGACCTAACAGAGGCAGAAGAGATTAAGAAGAGATGGCAAGATTACACAGAAGAACTATACAAGAAAGAGCTGAATGTCCCTGATAACCACGATGGGGTAGTCACTGACCTTGAGCCAGACATCCTGGAATGTGAAGTCAAATGGGCCTTAGGAAGTCTGAGCAACAACAAAGCTAGTGGAGGCGACAGTATTCCAGCTGAGCTATTCAAAATCCTAAAAGATGATGCAGTAAATGTGCTACACTCAATATGCCAGCAAATTTGTAAAACTCAACAGTGGCCACAGGATTGGAAAAGGTCAGTTTACATTCTGATCCCAAAGGACAATGCCAAAGAATGTTCAAACTACCGCACCATTGCACTCATTTCACATGCTAGCAAAGTGATGCTCAAAATCCTACAAGCTAGGCTCCAGCAGTATGTGGACCGAGAACTACCTGAAGTACAGGCAGGGTTTTGAAGAGGCAGAGGAACTAGAGATCAAATTGCCAACATATGCTGGATCATGGAGAAAGCTAGGGAGTTCCAGAAAAACATTTACTTCTGCTTCATTGACTATGCTAAAGCCTTGATTGTGTGGATCACAACAAATTGTGGCATGTTCTTAAAGAGATGGGAATACCAGACCATCTTACATGTCTCTTGAGAAACCTATATGCGGGTCAAGAAGCAACAGTGAGAACTGGACACGGAATCACTGATTGGTTCAAAATTGAGAGAGGAGTTCGGCAAGGCTGTATACTGTCGCCCTGTCTATTTAACTTATATGCAGAGCACATCATGAGAAAGGTAGGGCTAGATGAATCACCAGTTGGAATTAAGATTGCTGGGAGAAATATCAACAACCTCAGAGATGCAGATGATATCACTCTCATGGCAGAAAGTGAAGAGGAACTAAAGAGCCTCTTGATGTGGGTGAAGGAGGAGAGCGCAAAAGTTGGTTTAAAACTCAACATTAAGAAAACTAAGATCATGGCATCCGGCGCTCTCACTTCCTGGCAAATATATGGGTAAGAAATGGAGGTAGTGACAGATTTTATTTTCCTGGGCTCCAAGATCAGTGCAGATGGGGACTGCAGCCAAGAAATTCAAAGACGCTTGCTCCTGGGGAGGAAAGCTATGGCAAATCTAGACAGCATACTAAAAAGCAGAGACATCACCCTGCCAACAAAAGTGCATATAGTCAAGGCTATGGTTTTCCCAGTTGCAATGTATGGCTGTGAAAGCTGGACCATAAGGGAGGCTGAGTGCAAAATGATTGAGGCCTTTGAATTGTGGTGCTGGAGGAGACTCCTGCGAGTCCCTTGGTCCGCAAGACGAGCAAACCGGTCAGTCCTAGAGGAGATCAACCCTGACTGCTCTTTAGAAGGCCAGATACTGAAGATGAAACTCAAATACTTTGGCCACCTAATGAGAAGGAAGGACTCTCTGGAGAAGACTCTAATGCTGGGAACAATAGATGGCAAAAGAAGAAGGTGACAGCAGAGGATGAGGTGGCTAGATGGAGTCACTGAGGCAGTTGGTGTGAGCTTAGGTGGACTCTGGGGGATGGTGGAGGACAGGAAGGCCTGGAGGAGTGTTGTCTATGGGGTTGCGATGGGTCGGACACGACTTTGCGACTAACGACAACAACAACAACCCTTGTACAGGGGAAAAGGTGTCAAAACTCAAGGTGAAGTGATCTGACCATGACAAAGGGGTAATTATTAGCCCCCCAGTTTTCAGATTACCATCTTCCTGCTCAGTCGAGGAAAAAAAGTCTTGTATTCTAGTACTTCGAAATGTAAAGGAATGTAACAAATTATAATTTTTCTGTAGATGTAAGATGATTAACCTTGTAATGTTAATATTTTCTAGAACTAGAAGAAGAATCTCCCATTATAAACTGGTCTCTGGAACTGGGTACGCGTTTAGACAGTAGACTTTATGCACTTTGGAATAGGACTGCAGGAGATTGCCTGCTTGATTCAGTACTACAAGCTACATGGGGCATTTATGACAAAGATTCGGTGCTACGTAAAGCTCTACATGACAGTTTACATGATTGTTCTCATTGGTAAGCAGAAATGTTTTTGAAACAATTCCTGTGGTAAAGCCTATAATTCACATATAAACATTTGTATTCCCATTTTTTGGATCAAATATATCCATAGCTTGTTGAGCAATATCCTCTTGAAATATGTCATTGTTTCTGTTAGAGTTCTTGATAGTCTATTTTTATTCCTGAATAGGTGAAGGAATTTGTAATTTTGCACAGAGGATTTTGGAGTTTGTATACAATGGGTCCAGTCACACATCAAAACAAAAAACCCTCATGGTTACCACGATTCATGGTTTTAACTGTGATTTACCTGACAAGTGATTAAGTGTTTTCTGCTTTATTGTGGTTTCCAGCCACCTGTTGTTATCACTTACCCCATCAGCAACCATGACTTTAATTTGGTCCCAAGGCATTTCACTCCTGGCTACATCATCTTCTGCTTCCTGATTAGTCTGCATAGTTTCCTGGGCATGTTCTCTGCCGTGCCATGCCGTGCCATGCTTTTAACATTCCTCAGCCAAAGCTGCCTTTTAATTAATGAATCTTCCCATAAAAACAATCTTTTTCCACTGCCGTTCCTTTGTACAGCAAAGCATCTTTACTCATACCCCTGCCTAACATCTCCACACTTCTTTTGCTGAAGTTCTGTTGAGGCTGGACTTTGTGCAGGAGGTGTGAGCACACAGTTTGGATTTTCTCCTCATGTATGTATTTTCTCAGAGAGCATGTACATGGGCTTGCTCTGCCCTCTGTCTCCCAGTGTTTTCTTGTTTCCTGCACCACCACCCAGTGAAGCATTTCCCTTGCCTTTTTGTCAGTCCACCTGACACCCCTTCTTCAATACCCTTTACACGCCATCATCCTGCACACTCCTTCTACCTCCCTCCCATGTTCCTGTTCCAGGATGCTTCGTGCAGTATTCATTCTCTGAACTCCACCCATGCTGTTTTACATTTCCCTCCTCTCTACCTTTTTCAGCTTGGCCTCAGGCACAACAAATGCCCTGGCTTCTCATGATCTTCCCTCGTTCCTTTCTTCTCTTGTTGATACTACATTTTAAACATTATGTTGCATTTATAATTCACTTTTTCCCCTTGTAAGGAATTCAAGACAGTGTATATAGATCTCCTCCACTTTTAATCCTGATATCAACAACCCTGTGAGGTAGGTCAGACTGAAAATGAGTGGCAGGTTCAAAGTCACCTAGTTAGCTTCATGGCCTAGTACAGATTAGAATCCATATTTCACATATCTTAACCCTCTAACCACCATAACTGCACTGGCTCTCACCTTTTTCACACTCCCTCATGCTAGTCTTCATTTTGTTCTTCTCCATCAACTTAATTTCCTTTATCCTCCACTGCCCACAATCGTACATCCCAGTTCCTCCTATTCTCTCCCATTCATGTGTTAGCCCATTTTGAGGGGATGAGCATGAAGGCCATACCTCATGGGTCCTCAAACTATGGCCCGGGGGATGGATTCAGCCCACCATGGCCATCCATCCAGCCTGCGTTGCTGTTCACCACCCACACACGCGCTTGCTGGAATTGAAAGGCTCAATAACTTAGACTGGCATCTGTGAAAACCATAGCAAACTTATAGTAGTACAGAGGGCAGCCAACTTTAAGGCTGCTCATTGTTCAAGGATAGGCTAGACATGCACATGGTACGCATATCATGAGCAGAGCTGGGGGTTCAGATTGATGGCTCAGGAGGTCCCTTCTGACTCGCTCTGTTTCTATGTTCTGTTTGGGCAGCACTGCATACTTCTTGGCAGCTAGAAAACAACAGGTGGACATCTGGAGAATTGAGAAGGTGGAGGGGGATGGGAACAGAGAACAACTTGTAGGAGTGAGGCAAGTAATGATATGCCTGCTGCTAGGCTGGGAAGGGTTAGGGTTAGGGTTAGGGTTGGTGATGCTCCTGGAGTGGTCACTTTTTCAAAGGGACTTGGTGGTATTTGAATACCAGGACTGCTGAAACCATGATGCTGGGTTTGGACATCCTAAAACAGCATAATGGGATGTAGAAACCATACAACAAACTGTTTCTATTTGTGATATCTAAATGTTGAAATACCGTTACTAGTTTTGGACAGCAAACAGTGGTAAAAAAACCCCTACACTGGCTTATTGCATCATGTGAATCTAGTCACTATCTGGATTCTGTATATAATATAAAGGCCATATTATACTGCTACAGCAATTTTGAAAGATACTTTCCTTATGCAGTTTAAATAAATGATAAATGAAATTATAATGACTGTCATTGATTTGTTGTTCTTGCAGAAGTCTGAGTTCTGAAATAGATCCACAAACCTGTATATCTCAAAATCAAAACAGTAATCTAACTAGAAACTATGCAATACTTTAATTCAGGGAACTAAGATCTTTATTATCGTGGGATTTCACACTACAACTTAGCTTTCAGTCCTGGGATTTATGGTGACTCCTTATATAGTAGAGACAAAAGCAATCCCCTAAAAATCAGTGCACCAAGGGAACAACAGAACTGGAGTGCAGTTGCTGGAATTCCCTTATGGGGGAAACCTGACTTGACAATTATTTGGAGAGATATTGTTGGGTGTTTAGTATTTGAGGCTCAGACCTCATGTCTCATTTGTCATCTTCCTCATTGTGACTCACATGTGTCTGTGCAGCATAGTAATTTGGAGCATTCACCCTCCACCTAGCAATGTGGGAGGAATCTGGTCTGGGGGTGATAACCCATTGGATTTGCTTGGCTTGTCTCTCTAGAACCTGCCCTGCTTTCTCTCTGCCCTAAGTCTGCTTCTTGCTGGTATCTGGCAGAAAGTAAGCTTGCCCACACGGCATCCATGTGCTTGCTGTGCAAGTGGAGTTCTGTTTGCACACACGACTTCCAGGCTTCATGTACTATGAATTTTTTGCTCAAAGAATTATCAATTTTGTGTAATTTGCACAAAGAATTTGTAGCATTCCTGAGTGTTTGATGTCAGTTGAACTTGCTTCCTGGTTAGGGTCAAGCACAGGAAAGAAATCCAGCAAGTACAAGGGAACAGGATTCCAGCATGAACTTTGCATCCCTGCCTCCCAGCTCCTTTTTCTGGCCTTTAGTAACTAGCAGTACTTCCTGTAGCCTTATGGCAAAATAGTTCAAAATTAGGCTATCTTCTCCTGGGATGCTGAACAGAATTCTCTTTTCATTTCCTCTTCTGTTCTGTTCCTGTTATCCCTGAGTGCCACTTCATTAATTGCTCTTTCAGAGCTTATGGACTCTGAATCCTTCTTCAAATTACTATTGCTTTGCCAGGAACATATTGTTCTTCATCGTGGCCTCTGTGCATCACACATATGGGTTCTGCGCCTGCACAGTGTCTTTGGCCAGAAGATTGATAGCTAACGGTTTGGCGGGAAAACTCCGCTCCCCTCCCACCTAGCAGTATATATGGAGTGGAGTGTCCGCCATTTTCCAGTCTTTGCAACCGCCGTTCATTGTGCCTCTTGCCGCTTCGCTTTCGCTTAGATCGTTACTCGTATTCTCTTGCTTTGACTTCTTTTTCTCTTTTCCAAGTTAGTATTTCCTCATTTATATTGCTCTTCACTGTTCCAGTTAGTCTCTTTGTTTTTTCTCTTTCTTCTTGTTCCTATTAAAAAAAACAAGCCAAAAATATTATCTGTTCCCGCTATACTATCCTCCCTTTTTTCTATTTTTCCGTGATGGCGCAACGAGCGGAGTTCTGCAAGTGCGGAGAGTGTGGCTCTAAAATGCCTGCTACGGACCCGCACAACCTGTGCCTCCTCTGTTTAGGGGAAGGTCACAGGACGGTCAAATGAGACCATTGCCTGGCCTTCTCTAAGCAGGCCAGGAAGAATAGGGAGAACCGTCTATGTAAGCTCCTGTGGGACCAGGCTCTCCTACAATCGGACCGACTGGTGGCTAAGCCTGCTACAACCTCAGTTGCACCTGACCGCCGTCTGTCTTCAGCCGATCCGCCGCAACATCCAGCCCCTTCCTCTGCTGCTCCACCCTCATTCCCTTCAGGCGAAGGTGCTCCCACCATGGGCAATCAGCCTGTTTCCCTGCCCAAGAAACAGCGGGAAAAGAGGAAACACAGCGGCCTGATAAGCCATCTGTGCATAAAAAGGCCAAAAGAGATAAGGCTGAAAAACCGGCCAAAAGACTGAAGAAACCCGAGAATACGAAACATTGACACTCGGGTTTGGCGGCTTCCTCGGTCCCGACCGCAGGCGCAGTACCGATGCCTTCGGGCCTGACCATTCAGGTGGCAATGAGAGTTACTCCTCCAGCCTCTCCACGCCATACGGAATCTGAACTGCACCACGATCCACCTCGCAGCTCGATTTCCGACGGTGAAATTCAAGACTCCCCACCGAGGGCCCAGTCCCCGACGCCTATGCCACCCGTTTTGCTCGATACCGAGACTGGAATGTCCCCACCGAGAAGCCGTACAAGTTGATCTTCCTACGCCCGTTCTGACAACTGGTACCATTCCCGGTATTCTTCTGCGCCAAAATGGCCTGACTACCCATCCGTCGGATACTACCCGGCTGCTAGAGGTCGAACCCCTCCACCAGCTCCTCGGGATCGTCCCCACTCTACAGCCTGGAGAGACGCCGGTCAGGCACCGTCTAGGGAGAGCGGTAGATCAGAGTCACCAGGGGATTCCTCCTCCAGCATCCCGGCTCCATATTGGGTGGACTCGGATGAGTCCGAGATCGATTCAACTTCGCCTGATGCTGCAGTCACCTCGTAAGGTCCTGCATCACCAGAGGAGCCGCACATCTCGTTTGCTAAACTGATGTCCAGGCTGGTGAAGTCATTGGAAATCAAGGTCAATCAACAGCCTGGTCCCAGCACTGATCGTTTCTACGATGTAGTGCGGGGCAAGCAATCGACCTTCATCGCTTTACCACTCATCACAACTCTCCAACAAGCGATGACCCAACCATGGGACCTCCCGGCTCACCCTCAAACGACTTTGAGAAGATATGAAGCCATGTACCGGGTTCGGGAGGGGGACATTCCGTTCCTCCTCCACCACCCCAAACCGAACTCGGTGGTGGTGGAGTCTTTTCAGGGCCGGGAGGCACGGGGTCACATAGCGCCCCACAACAAGGAGGGGACGAAGATTGATTCTCTTGCGCGCCGGGTCTATGTGGCTTCGGGACTTGGCCTTAGAATATCTAATTATGAGGTGACTTTTGCGCGTTATCAGTACTTTATAATGCAGTACCTGGACAACATCATTGCCACCCTTCCAGATAACCAAAGTGACCTGGCGTGGGTATTCGTAAAGGAGGCCATGCAGGTCATGGTGCAACAGCTATCCACAGCCAGTCATCATGTGGACACAGACTCGAGTGCTCTCGTCAGTGCCATCTCTCTCCGGAGACACGCCTGGTTGCGTAATTGCAACTTTCCGGAGGAGATGAAGAGGAGGATCGAGGAGATGCCCTTTGATGGGTCCGGCCTCTTCAACGCAAAGACCAACCACAAGTTGAAGAAGATCCACGAGTAGAGGATGATGGCCCGGCACATGGAGTTGCAACCTCAGCCTCGATGTAAGTGGTCGTGGACCCGTCCACAATATCGACAACAATATCCACCCTGACAACAGCCACAGCACCGTCAGCAACGCCGCAGGCAACAACCGCCCCAGCAATTCCAGCAAGGCCGTCGCCGCTTTGACGGAGACAAACGCCAGCGCTGATGGGGTGGGCGAACCTTTCCTCTCCTTCCAACCCCACCCTCCCCCCTCTCATTTGGGGAACTACTAAAAAGCCGACTCCCCATTTGGGAGTCCATTACATCTGATCGGTGGGTGTTATCCATCATTCAGCACGGATATCGAATAGAATTCTACATCATTCCATCGAGTCCCATGCGGTTTACTCCATGCTCGCCGGTGTTGTTAGATGAGGTTCATCAGCTCCTTTCTAATGGAGCCATTCGTCACTTATCTTTATCAGAAGGACTCCACGGATTCTATTCTAGATTTTTTATGGTCCCGAAACGGGATGGAGGTCTTCGACCAATATTGGACCTAAGAGCTCTTAATAAATGTATAACACTGAAGAAGTTTTGGATGACCACACTTCAAAATATCCTGCCGTTGCTGAGGGGAGAGTACTGGTTCGCCTTACTGGACTTGAGGGATGCCTATTTTCATATTTCGATCCATCAACATCATAGGCGTTTCCTCCGGTTTGCAGTTGCTTCTGAAATCTTCGAATTCACGGTGCTCCCGTTTGGACTGGCCACCGCCCCAAGGGTCTTCACGCAGTGTATGGCCCCTGTCTGCGCATACCTCTGATTACGCGGAGTTCAGGTATACCCTTACCTCGATGACTGGCTGTTGGTTTCCCAGACTAGAGAAGGTCTTTGTTCCTCTGTAAACATGGCCTGCTCCTTATTACAGAACCTTGGACTCTGCATTAACCATGAGAAATCTTCTCTTATTCCTATGCAGATGATCAACTTTATTGGAGCCCGTCTGGATTCTACAGTGGTGAAGGCCTCCCTCCCTCAAGACAGACAACGCACTATTGCTTGACACATCCATTGAATTCGACAAGATGGAACTGTTCCTGCCCGAACCGTTCAAAGACTTTTGGGGCACATGGCAGCATCCATCGCTGTAGTTCCATATGCCAAGCTTCTGCTTTGCCCCCTTCAACTGTTCTTCAACAGAATGTTCCGGTCACAGACGGATTTACCTACGAAGCTGATTCGACTCCCGTCCTCCATTCTACAATCTCTACTATGGTGGACGGTATCAGACAACCTAAACATCGGAGTCCTGTTCCGACCTCGGTGCCCTACAGTGACTCTCGGTACCGATGTGCCTCTGCTGGGATGGGGAGCTCTGTGCTCTGGCCTACGCACACAGGGTGTTTGGAATCGACAGGAGTCCAGGAATCATATCAACTTCCTGAAACTTCTTGCAGTATTCAAAACCCTACAATCATTCAAGGACGTTCTCCGCCGTTGAGTTGTCCCGATAACCTCGGACAACATTGCTACAGTCTTTTACTTGAACAAGCAAGGGGGGATGAAGTCACCAACGTTAGCCCGGCTATCGATGGAAATCTTGGAGTGGTGCATACCGAGAGACATTCCCTTGATAGCAGTACACCTAGCTGGTACGGACAATGGGGAAGCAGATCTCTTATGCAGGCACATGTCCACATCTCATGAATGGGAACTGGACCGTCAGACTTGCGACCGAGTGTTCCAGCGATGGGGCCTCCCCGATATAGACTTATTCGCCACCCGACAGAACAGGGTGTGCGAGACTTTTTGCTCGAGAGCGGGAATTGGACAGGGGTCGTTCGAGGATGCCTTTATGATCTCTTGGAACGATATTATCTTTTACACTTTCCCTCCGATTCCCCTCATCATGAGAGTAATTGAAAAATAATTCACGATGGGGCCACAGGACTGCTGATAACTCCTTGGTGGCCATGCCAGCCATGGTTCTCGACACCTCTGCACATTTCTCAAGAGGAATACCTGCAGCTTCCTCCCATTCCTTATCTCACAACTCAGCAGGAGGGCACAATTCGCCACCCAGATCTAGCATCGCTGAAATTGACAGCCTGGCAAATTCGATAGCAGTCAACGTCGGCTCGGTACCAACATCATCTGCAGTTTCTACTGATCCTGTCCCTGGATCTGACACGCTGTTCCATGTTTTGAATCCATCTACCTTCTCTATGTCCTCGGATCCGACGAATATTCTGTTGGGTTCACGAGTTTTTCATCCAGACATCCAACGTATTCTCAATTCTGTGCTAAGGCTGTCCACTCGAAAATCGTACACGGCAAAGTTGCGTAGATTCTCTGTCTTTGCTGAATCTCATTCGTTTTTGCCAAACTCTGCATCCATAGATCATATCCTCCAGTTTCTCTTAGAACTCCACTGTTCTGGACTTAAACCATCCTCCATAAGACTGTATACGGCAGCAATTTCCTATTATCGCGGTACAGTTCAAGGTTCTTCCATTTTTTCTCAACCATTGGTAAAGAGATTTCTTAAAGGACTCTACAACCTCCATCCGACAGTCAGATCGCTTATGCCTACTTGGAGTCTTTCAGTGGTGCTGCAAGCGCTAACAAGACCTCCTTTCGAACCCTTGGCAACAATTGATTTATGTCTTGTTTCTTGGAAAACTGCTTTCCTTGTAGCAGTTACTTCAGCCTGGAGATCTAGTGAACTCTGTGCCCTCAGGGTAGACCCTCCATTTTTGAACTTTCATAGGGAGAAAGTAGTTCTACGAATGGATTCATCTTTTTTTCCAAAAGTGGCTACGACTTTTCACATGGGACAGGAGATTGTCTTACCTGCTTTTTTTCCATCTCCTTCGAATCCGCTTGAGAGATCCTTACACACTCTTGACGTACGGCGCTGCCTAGCCTTCTACAGATTGAGGACTGAGTCTATTCAACATTCCATTAAGCTCTTCGTTAAGTACTCTAAACAAAATCAAGGTTTTCCAGTTATTCCTCACAGACTGTCCAAATGGATAGTTCACACTATTACTCTGTCCTATCAGCTGGCCAAGATAGACTTACCTACAATTCCTAGGGGTCATTCTACTAGAGCTGCAGCTGCTTCTTCGGCTTTTGCATCGGGAGTTCCGTTTGAAGATGTCTGCAGAGCTGCCACCTGGGCTACTCCATGTACATTCGCTAAGTATTATAGACTGGATGTTTGTGCTAGACAGGACTGTTCTTTTGGCAGAGCCGTTCTTTCAGCTATTCTTTGTTGATGACACCTCCCTCCTCCATTTAGGGTAAGCTTGCTATTCTATCCATATGTGTGATGCACAGAGGCCACGACAGAGAAAAGCAGGTTGCTTACCCGTAACTGATGTTCTTTGAGTGGCCATCTGTGCAGTCACACAACCCACCTGCCGGCCCCGCTTGGTGTCATTGGGTGGCTTTAATTTTTTTTTCGGTACCGTGCTATTTTTTGTCTTTGGCACCTTCACAATATTTTTTCTTCTTACCATCGATACCGATTTTTTTTTCTTTTAGCTTAGTTATATTTTATTCTTTAGAGGGTGAACGTCCGGTCTGTGAAAGACTGGAAAATGGTGGACACTCCGCTCCATATATACTGCTAGCGGGGAGGGGAGCAGAGTTTTCCCGCCAAACCGTTAGCTATCAATCTTCTGGCCAAAGGCACTGCGCAGGTGCAGAACCCATATGTGTGACTGCACAGATGCCACTCGAAGAACATCAGTTACAGGTAAGCAACCTGCTTTTAACTGATGGACACTCCAGCTTTCTACTTTGCCTTGAGGAAGTTTGAGTCTTAGGCCTTTACAAAGCAGGCCATAAGAAACAGAACAGCTTGCCTTTGGCTTTGCTGAGGGAACAAACCCAGCAGACAGAGCCACACTGAACCAACCCCTCCTACTTCCTCAGTAGCTATTTGCAGGGAAACAGTTCTGTCTCTTTCAACTTCTTGTACCACATACTGTGGAAAGCTCTTTGGGACAACTGGTCCCTAGTGTCTGGTCTGCATGGCATCTTGTCCCTGCTAGTTGTGATCCCAGGGCAACTGGGGGACCTCATTATCTTGTTCCCAGTGCTCACCTAACCCTTGAGCATCAGGATAGAAAATTGAAAAGCTTGTAGTGCAGACCCATGCCTGTCTCAAGTCAGCCGCCACTGGAACAGACATTCCTTGAAATTCTCTGGCAATCACTAACCCTGATCTTTGAGAAGCGAAAACTCACATGAAACCTTAATTCCCCAAATGATATTCAGTACTTTGACTCAGTATCAGAAGTTAATATTTCTCATTGGACCTGTACTATTACCCTCCTCTAAGACCATTCCCAAGAAAGTACAGGTTCCTTTGGTATTCCCAGACTTAGCCTTCCTGTCTTTGCTGGAAATTTTCTTTATCATTGGTATATGCCTTGGGAAAGCCATGGAGACCCTGCTTTTCTACCTCTCCTTCCCATTAAGATGGAGAACATTCACAGTAGAGAAATCATCACTATGAGTAAGATAGAGACTACCTGTGTCTCTGTTCCCACCACTAGTGTTCTAGTTCCCCTAACTTGCTAGAACAGCAGGTCCACAACACAGTACCTGTGGGTATAGCCCATGGCACTTGCAGAGGGTTTATTTATTTATTTTATTTATTTATTAAAACATTTTTATGCCGCCCCATTCGCCGAAGCCTCGGGGCGGCTTACAACATAGATAAAACAATAAGTTAAAATATCCATATAAAATAATCTTAATTAAAACACACATTATAAAATAAGCCGCCCTGGCCAGATAAAATTCAATTGTATTTAGCATTTAAAATGTTGCTTAAATAAAAAGGTCTTAGCCTGGCGCCGAAAAACAAATAACGACGGCGCCAGGCGGACCTCTCTGGGGAGCGCATTCCATAACTTAGGCGCCACCGCTGAGAAAGCCCTTCTCCGAGTAGCCACCCTCCTAATTTCTCTCACGGAGGGCTCCCGGAGAAGGGCCTCTCCCGCCGATCTCAGGGGGCGACTGGGCAAATATGGATGTAAGCGCTCCTTCAGGTAACCAGGACCCAAGCCGTTTAGGGCTTTATAGGTCATTACCAACACCTTGAATTGGGCCCGGACTTCAATGGGGAGCCAGTGAAGCTGACGGAGAACTGGAGTCATGTGAACATAACGTCCAGTCCCCGTCAGCAGCCTGGCAGCTCTATTCTGAACCAATTGAAGTATCCGGACCGTCTTCAAGGGTAGCCCCACGTAGAGCGCGTTACAGAAGTCAAGACGGGAAGTCACCAGCGCATGAGTCACTGTTGCAAGGCAGTCGTACTCCAGGTAGGGGCGCAGCTGATGAATCAGCCGAAGCTGGAGGAAAGCGCTCCTCGCCACTGTTGTCACCTGAGCTTCAAGTGAAAGCTCCGGGTCGAGGAGCACTCCCGAGCTGTGGACCTTGTCCCTAGGAGGGAGTGCAACCCCATTCAGGACAAGGTTCAGGTCACCTTCTCCGAAGCCTGAACCGCCAACCAACAGGACCTCTGTCTTGTCTGGATTGAGCTTCAGTTTATTGGCCCTCATCCAGCCCATTACCTCGGCCAGGCACCGGTTCAGCACAGCCACTGCCTCACCTGGATTGGTGGAAAACGAGAGGTAGAGCTGGGTATCATCAGCATACTGATGGGTCCGCAGCCCACACCTCCTGATGACCTCTCCCAGCGGTTTCATGTAGATATTGAACAGTAAAGGGGACAAAATGGAACCCTGCGGTACCCCATGGCAAAGCTGCCATGGCGCAGAGCCATAGTCCCCCAACACCACCTTCTGGAATCAGTCGTTGAGATAGGAGCGGAACCACCGCAAAGCGGTGCCTCCGACCCCCAATCCCGCCAGCCTATCCAGAAGGATACCATGGTCGATGGTATCGAAAGCCGCTGAGAGGTCCAGGAGAACCAACAGGGACGCACTCCCCCTGTCCTTCTCCCTGCACAGGTCATCGTACAGGGCGACCAAGGCAGATTCAGTACCGTACCCGGGTCTGAAGCCGGACTGAAATGGGTCCAGATAATCAGTTTCATCCAAGAGTGCTTGGAGTTGTCCCGCCACCACTCGCTCTAACACCTTGCCCAGAAACGGGATGTTGGCCACTGGTCTATAGTTAGCGGCCATCCCTGGATCCAGTGACGCCTTCTTCAGGACCGGTCGTACTACCGCCTCCTTTAAAGGGGCAGGCACCCGACCATCACTCAGAGAAGCGTTAACCACTTCCAAGATCCAGGTCCCAATCCCGTGCTTGGAATCCTTTATTAACCAAGACGGGCAAGGGTCCAAAAGGCAAGTGGTAGGACGTACTCGTCCAAGCACCTTGTCCACATCATCGGGCCGCAATAACTGAAATTCATCCATTAATTCTGGACCAGACGGCAGCGTTGGTGTCTCCCTTAAAACCTCTGAATCCAGCTGAATAGTGGAATCCAGCTCGTGACGAATCTGAGCGATTTTCTCCCTAAA
Source organism: Varanus komodoensis (assembly GCF_004798865.1). Lineage (NCBI taxonomy): Eukaryota > Metazoa > Chordata > Lepidosauria > Squamata > Varanidae > Varanus > Varanus komodoensis. The sequence goes on from NW_025336072.1 coordinate 2,389,078, forward strand.
ATGCTCGGCAAAGTCGTCACAGCGGGCCTTTGAGGGTGGAATCAGCTCTTCCTTCGGCCCTGGGTGAACCAGGCCTTGCACCACTCGAAAGAGCTCCGCTGGACGGCATTGTGAGGAGGCAATGGAAGTGGAGAAGTGTCTCTTTTTCGCCGCCCTCACCGCCACAGCATAGGCCCGATAGTGGGCTCTTAAGTGTGTTCGGTCAGATTCATCCCGTGATTTCCTCCACCTACGCTCTAGCCGTCTCCCAACCTGCTTCATTGCCCTCAATTCTGGAGTGTACCAAGGGGAAGAGCGGGCTCTGCCCGGTGGGAGAGGACACTTAGGAGTGATCGTGTCTACAGCCCTGGTCATCTCCCCATTCCACAGTTCCACCAGAGCCTCGACAGGAGCACCCGTCTTGTCAGCCGGAAACTCCCCCAGAGCCTTCAGGAATCCTTCCGGATCCATCCGGCTCCGGGGGCGGACCCACACAATCGGATCTGCACCCTTACAGAGGGAGATGTCGCTCTTGAGCACAAACCTCACTAGGAAGTGATCTGACCATGACAGGGGAGTCAAGCATAAATTCCTCACCCTCAGACCACCCTCTTCCTGCCCCGTCGAGAAAACCAGGTCCAGAGTGTGTCCACGTTCATGGGTCGGGCCGGTGACATGTTGAGACAGCCCCATGGCCGTCATGGAAGCCATGAAGTCCTGAGCCGCCCCGGTCAGACTAGCCTCGGCATGGATATTGAAGTCCCCCAGGACCAGCATCCTGGGGGACCTCAACACCAGGTCCTAGACAGTTTCCGTCAGCTCAGGCAGGGAGACTGTTGGGCAGAAGGGTGCACGGTACACCAACAGAATCCCCAATCTGTCTCGGTCGCCCAACACCAAGTAGAGACACTCCAGCCCTGGTCTCGAAGGGACAGGAAGTCCCGTGAGAGTGATGGAGGCTCGGTAAACCAAAGCGACCCCCCCTCCCCTCCCCTCCGGCCGTGAACAGTGCTGGACCATATACCCGGGCGGGCACAATTGGGAGAGGGCAACATCCCCCCCCCTCCCGCCCAGGTCTCCGTTATACAGGCCAGGTCGGCCCCCTCATCCACAATCAAGTCCCCATGGGCACCCAACTTTTAAAATTCTTTTTAAAATATATGAGCATGTATATGAACTGCATACAGCTTTCTGGGAACTATAAGTTTCAGCAAAGCAACACAATAGTATTGTTTGAAGTTGGTGCTTATATGCCACCTGTTCATATATTGAAAGCATTGTGAAGTCTTCAGCCCATTACTTTAGAGGAAATGAGTGTTTATCCTTCAAATTTTGTAATAAACTTTTACCTATCAGAAGGACATAAAAATATTGATGAAATAGGCAAATCATTAATGTTAATTCATAAAAGACTTCTGGAACGAAATGCATATGTGTAATAATTTCTTCCCCAAAGAAGCAACTTCTTTGGATATTCCCAGAGCATATGTTTAAAAGGAACAGTAGCATTTTTGCACCACCAACCAGTAGCTGAATTAGATAATCCCCTATTAAAGAGACATTGTGGTACCCAGTAGATAAAACAAAAGATTTTTCTGAATATGACACAGTGTAAGATCCGTAGATGCAACAGGTAAACACCCACATGGTGATCCACTGATGAGGCATTTTGTAGTGGTGCCCACAGTAGTGTCTCAAATTCCCTAAGCTGCCTGTGGGTTCAAAAAGTTCAGAGATTCCTATTTTAGAATGACCGAAGGGCACCTTTAAGTGTACAATGCCTTATCATGCAAATCTACCATTTGTTTTCCTCTCTCTTCTTCCAGCCAAATTCTTTCAGGATGTACATTGAAAAACTCCTGGAATCAACTCAGCCAGCTGTCATTGGCTTCTACCTTGGAAACACATACTAATACCCTCTCTTTAGCACAGAAGAACTAGTGCTGAGACTCATCCTCTGCTTCCGTTTTACAGGCCTCAACAGTCATGCTAGAATTTTTCAACATGTTGGAGCATCCAACTATCCCAGCCTTCATTACAACAGTGAAAGTAAAATGCCAATCTTTTTGCAGCAGGACTGGTCATGACCTGGACTGTCTGGGCAATGCTTTCCTTCTTCTCTGGGCAGACGTTCTAACAAAAACATTCTCCTGTTTCCTCTAGTCACACAAGTGGTGAACAGAGTACAAGATAATGGGGCTTACTGTATCTTGATAACCACATGGTTGTCAAAGCAGATGTGGTTTGTAATACTTTTCCTCCTGTTCAGCCATATTTTTTCTCCCTCATCTCCTGAATCATCTTGCAGAGACATTGCTGAGGACCTGGACTTGGACATCCTGTCACTCACTACATGGAAAATGGGAATACCTCACCAATTCTTCAACAAGGTCCTAGAAGTAATGGCTACTTACCATAAGCCTTCCACTCAAACTTCCATAGAATCCCAAGCCTTTTTGAAATTGCTTTTCCAGCAGAACAAGATCTCAAAGCCTGTGGTTTATCAAGTATATTGGACATTCTTCTTCCCTTGAAACCTAGAAGTTTATTCCAAGTCCAGTATTGTGGCTAACAGAAACTTCTGTAAATGGAGCAGATAGGAAGTGTGAGGGAAGCAACTTGTTCCATGTAAGTTGTGTCTGCCTGATTCTGATCCCCCCCTTTCCGGTCAACATAAACTACTTCATTTAGCAAGGTCTTCTGACCATCTGTAGCACTTTCAAGGAGCAGTCACTCAGGAGGACAAAATGGGGAAGTCTCATTGTGCCACTTTGGTTGCATGTATCTAAAGCTTTCATTATACCTTATAGAAGTGGTTCAGCATTATTAGGGAAATGAAAAGGGACTAAAGGACTATTCTTATGACTGGAAAGCTGCACAAACCTTGAACTTGCAGTCAGTAACAATTACAATTTTATGAAAGATTGGCCAAACTAGACTGCTTACGTTAGACATGGTCTTCAGAAGCAAAAGAAGTATCTGAAGTTTTTCCATATACAGAAGAAAAATCAGATGTACTATTAATATCAGTATAAATTCATTGTTATGTCTGCCCATCCACAGATTTCCCTGGGAGGTTTAAAAAACAAGGACAAATAGAATATTCAAATATGAGATATTTAAAATTCATAATAGAGCATTTAAAGTGTACTTTCTAGTGTAGCAGTTCAGATTATAAAATAAAAAGCTAACCCAGTGAGAGCACAAATCTTACTTAAATTCCTAGTTGTTTTAAAAGGCCTGAATGAATGGAAAGGTCTTGTCTTGGCACTGAAAAACACCAAAAAGATAGTGCCAGGCAAACATTTCTGGGGGTGCTATTCTACAGCCATAGTGCAATCACAGAGAAGGTATTCTTTGTAGTAGTCATCTGCCTTCTTTCATGTTGTCTCTGAAGAGGATCTTACAGAGGGATTATTTCAGGAACTAGATTCCAAACAGAGAGATTTAAAGGTTAAATCTGGCACATTAAGTTGAGCCCAGAAAAATAAAAGATTGAAAGCTGGTGCAGATGACAAAATGCTGTAGTGCCTTCCTCATGAAATTTGGTACTGTATATTATTTAAGTATAGTTATTCTACAGAATATTACTTGCTTCAGTGAAGTTCTTCAGAATTAGTTCTGCAATCACCTACACAAAACCTTTCCTTCCAAGGATTTGTATTATGAACATCACTCTTCAAGGGTTATGCAGTGATTTTTTTCCTGATAGCTCCAAGTCCTTAGACCACATGATGAGCAGCATTTGTCCATAGGTGCCAGGCCATAGGAAGACCTCACCCCACAACTCAGGCATCTTCATTCATTGCAGAACTTCTTGCAGTCCTGCTGAAGTTGAACTAACTAAGAGCTGAGTTTGGAAAAACGATTCATTCAGTATGCCACAGTTCACTGATGGTCTTTCATTATTTATTTTGGCTTCTACTCTCTGGTTTCTTTCTTTCGTCCGTCCGTCCGTTCGTTCGCTCGCTCGCTTGTTTGTTCCTGTTCTTGTTTTTGTTTTTGCAGTCGGTGGTTCTTCAGTCTCTCATACTATCATGTTGAGTTTTATTGATCAGTGAACTGGCTCACCAGGTTGATAGAATGGCAGCACACATTGCTTTTAAATATACACATATTCCATCAAGTGACATTGTTCCCATTTTAAAATCCAAGTGAAGGATCTGTGCCAGGAGCGTTGGAAAGATCTATCCAACAATGAGCTTCTTAAATTGAAACCAGTACTTCAGTTATGGTTGATTGCATCACATATGACCTGAAGGAATCTTTTTTCCCTCATTAACCATTGGATTGCACAATCTCAATTAATTAAGAGCCAAGGCAGCATCCATATTATCATGTTAGCTGTTATAGGTTGGGATGGTCTAATACATGGGCCCCATGAGGCCCACAAGGCCTTGTTCTGTGGCCTTCTCGCTGCTTGGAGGCCCCCCCCCCCCCCCTTCAGTCTGGATCCCAGTGATGGCACGGGCATGATTGTAGTGAGCTCTCATGAGGCTGCCAACCTGTTCCATTCCCTTCCTGAGGCTGGCAGCTTCATGAGAGCTTGCCCTAGCATGCCCTGTGCCACTCCAGCTGATGAGCACAAAGGCACTCAGAAACTGAGTGTCTTTGTGCTTGTCAGCAGGAGCAGGCAGGGCATGCTAGGGAAAGTTAGTTGGCCCAAGTACAACAGGCGCAATGCACCAATTCCAAGAAGGAAGGAGGGGCTGGGGGGCGGTCACATGGGAGGGAAGAAAGGGATGGGCAACCTCAGAGGAGTGGTCATTGTGCTTGGGCTGTGGTCAGGGAAGGAGCTGCCTGAAATCTCCTCAGAGAAAAGTCAACTTTGAAACCTCATATCGATTTTGCCCATTGTTTAATGATTAATGAAATATATTAATTGTGTATATTAAATATATTGTGAATGCTTTAATTTGCAATACGGAAGTATAATTCATTGTGAGGCCCTTGGTTTCCTTGTCCTCATGTGCCCCTCAAGGTATGGAAAGTTGGACTGCCCTATTATAGGTGGTACATACTCCAAGAGTGTGTATAGGAAATGCTAAGCAGCCTTAACCTTATGGGTGGAGGAATGGTGAGGGGGAAACAAAAATAATAAAGTTGCTTAACAGTATATATTAACTTAGACTCTTAGCTACATACAGTTTATTACACATCCACAAAAATATTTTCATGAATATGATTGTCACATGTAATGTAATGAACTGCATCACAAACTCAAGTACAATCAGTTTTACTCTGACCTTGACATTTTATTTTTCTTTATTCTGCCCCTTCTAATCCCCCTCCCTTAAATATCAGATTAAAATTGCCAGAACATTTGGGGTGGCAGTATGGATGAGGAATCTGCCAAATTCCTGCTTTTAAGACCTTCCTAACACAATCCAGTATGGTTTCGAATTATGCATGAACAACCTTATGTTACATTTATTTTTTGTAGGTTTTATACCCGATGGAAAGAATGGGAGTCATGGTACTCTCAAAGCTTTGGTTTACACTTCTCACTGAGAGAAGAACAATGGCAGGAAGACTGGGCATTTATACTTTCGCTTGCTAGTCAGGTAAGCCTGCATGTAAAAGATAAATATGGGAAGCATAATGCTGTTTAGAAAGCTATTTGTATTTCACAGATATCATTGTCCCCTATGGTTCCCTCTCATTTTTAGACTAGCCATCCAAATGGAAAAGTTCTTTATTTAAATGACATCTAATATTGTGGTTGTTGTTTTCTTAATTAAGGTGGCTTTTGCCAGATCTTATAATTTAAATATCTTGAGCACTAACCAATCAAAGTCAATGGGTCTTAAGAGTATTTAAAGCTTTCACAGCCTTCGTTCTCCCACTTAAAATAGGACTTGAAAATAATGGTCTTAATTTGTGTTCACTGTGCAAATTTGGATTTGGAAATCCACAAGTTTTTATGTGTGTGGGGAGCATTTCTTCTAATAAACTTGCAGGCCCGATCACTCTCTAGCTTGTGTAGGTGTGCTAGGTTGCATTCCTTAGTAGTTGAAATAGCTTGAACACCTGTAGATTTTATTACCTTTAAAAACTAGCATGCTGATTTGGTCATAATAGGTTATGTGCATGTTTCAAGATTCTTTGCTTAACCAAAGGTAAGATTTCAAGAATAGACTGCAGCTGTCCTGGAAAATAATTTTCAGGAGCTTCACTACAGTTGGCAATAATGTTAAATGTGGTCAGGCTAACCAGGTTTATGCTCAAACAAGATTTGAAAAAGGTTCTAGGTTAGCAATCTTATGGTCTCCGGACAGCATCTAGGTGTCTATAGGATACTTTGCATTTGCAAGTTAGTGATCCCTTGGATGTGATTGGATTCTTAGGATTATTTCCAGTGCTGTTTGAATCTCTGCTTGTGTCCATTAGACCAGAACAGGTCTTTTAACAGTAGCTGCATCAGCTGGGGGACTAAATTTGCTCCAAAAAATAGAGCTTCAGGGCACAGTCCTGCAGCTGTTAGCAGAACTTCCTCTTACTTTTTATTAGAAAACAGCTGGCAGTGATCCCAAATTATCATGGAGCATAATACGTTGAAGTATCATTGGGCATTAGTTCATTCTGAATATTTTACGTTTTCACAAAATACAGCAAGTGCATTGAAAGAAAGTCTGTATAATATGAGAGAAAGGAAAGGGACATCTTAGAATTGAAACCATTGAGCTACTACTGTGTGATTTTCTCTGTTGGTAGTACTGAAGTGGCACCTAATATTTCTGAATGCATTAGTCACATTTTATTATAATATTAAAATGGCTTCCCAAAATACACCATATGTTGTACAGTAATTTAGTACATGGAGCAAAAGTGATCTCTTTTGGTTGAGCTTAAATTTCAAGAGTTCAGATGAAATCCTGTCCCTCCTTTACCTTTTGTAATTTTTACAGTCTTAGCCATTGTTTCTAGAAAACTAAAGAGGAGTTATTATTTAGTTAAGTGGCATTTGGAGATGGAACTTGTGGATTTCATTCAAGTCTGCTAAATTTCTTCCCACAGTGATGATTATATATTTTAAGTTCATATAATTAAACTTTTCAAAATACAGACAATTTAAAAAAAGAAATAATATGGTGATTTAGCATCAAGTAAAGTTCCTGATTTGGGATATAATTTCATCAAAAGCTGTCAATTGCTTTGTTTCATATGGCAGATGACATTTTTATTTCAAGTTATGTTCTCTCTGATATAGCCTGGAGCAAGTTTGGAACAGACACACATTTTTGTACTTGCACATATTCTTAGAAGACCAATTATAGTTTATGGAGTAAAATACTATAAGAGTTTCCGGGGAGAAACCTTAGGATATACACGTTTTCAAGGTAAGTATGAATTAGAGTAAAATATGACTCTTTAAATTGTTGTGAAGAGCTGGTGTTAAAGATGGTAAATTGAAGAAGTAGCAGTAGATTTGTGGAATACATCTGAAGTTTTGAGTTTAGTAGGTTTCACATTCAACAGTTCTCTTAGCTTTTGGTGTGATAAAACAATTCATTTTTTTCCACTGACATTAAGAGGCCCAGTTTTGCTTTATTGGCAATAAATAGGGTCCAGATTAAGTTCAAATGTTTCCAGAATCTGCTGGGAAGGTGGGGAAAAGTCAGATCACTCACAGAAGGTGTTGCAATAACAGTATGGAAACAAAACGCTTTGAAGAGAGACTGAAAACTCTGGGCATATTTAACCTTGAAAAGCGAAAATTCAAATATCTGAAAGTTTGTCACACACGGGAGGGCTGGGTTCTGTTCTTAATCATCCCAGAGTGCATGACAAGGAATAACTGGCTCAAGTCACAGCAAGCCAGATTCCAGGTGAATGTCAGGGAAAACTTTCTGACTCTTAGAGCAATTCAGCAATGGAACCAGTTACCTAATGAGGTTGTGTGCTGTCCCAAACTGAAGGAAATCATGATGCAGTTGGACAGCCATCTGTTACGGATGCTTTAACTTGTAGCATATTGCAGTCCTGCATTGAGCTGAAGGCCCTACTGATCCCTTCTAAATCCACTATTCTATGATTTTATAAATTTTCTGTTCTGATGAAACATATTCATGTGCTGTTGTTGCCTCTATTCTTGGTTGTTTTCATTGGTCATATTCATTTCACATTCTAAGCCACGCTGTTACTAAGTCTCACAGTGTGGCTATTCACAGAAAAAATCATCCTCTTGCTGGTATGTCACTGGGCTTTGCAGCAGAGCCTCTTTGTCTCCCCCTCCTCTCTGACTGTTCCTTTTCATTCACCACAGTTTTTGTTTTTGGAGCCTTCAAGAAGTACAACTGGGGTCTTTTTATTTTCCCCAACCTCTGAAGATTGTGCAGCTGTGCTCTTTCTTTGTTGTTCTTGCTGTTATCAATCTTTCACAAATGTGCAAGTGTGGTGTTATGGTCCTACAGTATATGTAGTCTTGTCTGGTCAATTTCTTTGTTTCAGATGCTAAAAGGAGCAAAATATAATAGGCAACATACATGAAAATTGACAAGATGAGAGTGCATGTGTGCAAATTTGCATGCATATATACACAGTATATCACAGAAGTGAGTACACCCCTCAACATTTTGTAAATATTTTATTGTATCTTTTCATGTGACAACACTGAAGAAATGACAGTTTGCGACAATGTAAAGTAGTGAATATACAGCTTGTACACCCCTAAGTGAATGTTTTTATTTAAATAAAAAATTTCAACCTAAGTGAAACTGTCCAAATTGGGCATTATTAGCCATTTCCCCTCCCCAGTGTCATGTGACTCGTTAGTGTTACAAGGTCTCAGGTGCGAATGGGGAGCAGGTGTGTTAAATTTGGTGTTATCGCTCTCACTCTCTCATACTGGTCACTGGAAGTTCAACATGGCACCTCATGGCAAAGAACTCTGAGGATCTGAAAAGCAGAATTGTTGCTCTACATGAAGATGGCCTAGGCTATAAGAACATTGCCAAGACCCTGAAACTGAGCTGCAGCACGGTGGCCAAGACCATACAGTGGTTTAGCAGGACAGTTTCTACTCAGAACAGACCTCACCAAGGTCGACCAAAGAAGTTGAGTGCATGTGCTCAGTGTCATATCCAGAGGTTGGCTTTGGGAAATAGACGTATGAGTGCTGCCAGCATTGCTGCAGAGGTTGAAGGGGTGGTGGGTCAGCCTGTCAGTGCTCAGACCATACACCGCACACTGCATCAAATTGGTCTGCAGGGCTGTCATCCCAGAAGGAAGCCTCTTCTAAAGATGATGCACAAGAAAGCCCGCAAACAGTTTGCTGAAGACAAGCAGACTAAGGACATGGATTACTGGAACCATGTCCTGTGGTCTGATGAGACCAAGATAAACTTATTTGGTTCAGATGGTGTCAAGCATGTGCGGCAACAACCAGGTGAGGGGTGCAAAGATGAGTGTGTCTTGCCTACAGTCAAGCATGGTGGTGGGAGTGTCATGGTCTGGGGCTGCATGAGTGCTGCTGGCACTGGGGAGCTACAGTTCATTGAGGGAACCTTGAATGCCAACATGTACTGTGATGTACTGAAGCAGAGCATGATCCCCTCCCTTCGGAGACTGGGCCGCAGGGCAGTATTCCAACATGATAACGACCCCAAACACACCTCCAAGACGACCACTGCCTTGCTAAAGAAGCTGAGGATAAAGGTGATGGACTGGCCAAGCATGTCTCCAGACCTAAACCCTATCGAGCATCTGTGTGGCATCCTGAAACAGAAGGTGGAGGAGTGCAAGGTCTCTAACATCCACCAGCTCCGTGATGTCGTCATGGAGGAGTGGAAGAGCACTCCAGTGGCAACCTGTGAAGCTCTGGTGAACTCCATGCCCAAGAGGGTTAAGGCAGTGCTGGAAAATAATGGTGGCCACACAAAATATTAACAATTTGGACAGTTTCACTTAGGGGTGTACTCACTTTTGTTGCCAGCGGTTTAGACATTAATGGTTGTGTGTTGAGTTACTTTGAGGGGACAGCAAATTTACACTGTTATATAAGATGTATACTCACTACTTTACATTGTAGCAAAGTGTCATTTCTTCAGTGTTTCTTTTCATTTCTTCACATGAAAAGGTATAATAAAATATTTACAACATGTTGAGGAGTGTACTTATTTCTGTGATATACTGTATATATATAATGTGTGTGTGTGTGTGTGTGTGTGTGTGTGTGTGTGTGTGTGTGTGTGTGTATTGCATGCGCCAGAGACCTAGTGTGTATCTGTTAATTCAAAAGCAAGAGTAAAGGATGGAAAGGCTGGGAGCCAATATCATCCCTTTCTTGACTAGCTAGAAACTCAGAAAAACATTGAAACTGTGAAGAATACTGAACTGACAGAGAATTACACTGCCAGCTGGGAGGTATGCCCCCCACTTAGTTCATAAATTTTGGTCCCCCCCCCACTCCCCCACTTTGCCAGTGTTATTTTGGAATTATGGCACTGTAAAGTGCAGCTCTTGCATTTGCAGAGGATCTGTCATAAACATGAATGCATATGTCCCTGTCAAAAATTCATGAGAAGTGCTGTCAAGAAATCCTTTTAAAAAGAGTTGCAGTTTTGACAGTTTCTATAAAAAGGAGTTTGTTCTTGCTTCTTGCCAAGTACCTAGAATTTGGAAAAGGCTGGAAATGAAGACCCCTGAGGTGCCTGGTCCAAAGGAAAAGGAAACAGAGCTCATCTGTTGTCATCTGTCAAGACAAATCTACATAAAAATTAAGTTCTTGGCATCTTCTCTGGGGCAGCACCCATGAGGCGTGTCTGTTGCACTTTAACAGTAGAGAGCCTTTGGACAATGACCTTGCAAGGCATGCCATTTTGAACCCACAAAAGTGCACACTCAACAAGCAATAATAATTTAAAAAAATGGGAAAATGCACATTTTTGGTACACAAAATTCTCTAAAAAAAAGGAGCGGCAAGCCAATGCAGCCTCTCCTTCACACTGTGGCATGGTGAAGAAGCTGTGACTAGCTGTCAATTTGAAGATCACTTTCCACAGCCCCCCCCCCGCCCCCCAACACACACACACACGGTAACAAAGCAGGGTGGGGGGGAGATGCTGTGGCATGATAGTAGCAAAGGACATGGAACCAGTGCAGGTTGCTCCACCTTGCTACTTCGGCATCAGTGGTGTGGCTGGAACTGGTTTTGCTCTGGCTGGGCTTGGCAAGAGCATAAAGGGAGATTTGCCACTTTTGCCAAGAGCTTGCTAGCTATTTCCTGGTACTCATGATAGGATTATTCACCTGTTGGTCAGATGACATAGCAAGTCATCATGGGTGCAACCCTTTGAACAAGCTGTGGGTTCTTAGGGTGGCTTACTCCCTGTAGATAAGCTACCCTGTGGGAAACAGGCTGGGTCTGCATGCCATGAGACCACACTGTGACTTGTTGGTCACAACTAAGTGGTAGAGCATGTGTGTTGCATGAAGAAGCTCCCAGGTTAATCCCTAGTATCTTCAGGTGGGCCTGGAAAAGCTGTCTGAAATATCAGAAAGTTGCTGCCAGTCAGACAGTACCAAGCCACTCAACTCAGTTTAAGGAAGCTACCTCTGTTCCTATGTTGTTGCCCATGTCATGCAAACCCATTCTGTGTCTGTGCCTGGGAAGGGAGAGGCAGCATGCTTATGGGGTAGACACCAACCACACAAGTAGTGATTTTGTACATGCATGCACTTTAACAGTGATTCTTCTGCATGGATGCCCTTTGTCAATGATGTTGTATTTTGATGCCCGGAGACAGTTCCACAGGCAGTCAGGTGAGAACCTGATGATGATGATGATGAAAATCCAAATATCTTGCTTGCAAAAATTCTCAGTATAGCATTTGGAATATAAAATGTGTGTGAAATTTGCATGTATAAGTCACTGTTGCTTTGCTTGAGGAAAGGTGCAATGTGCACATTGTCATCATTTTTACTTACCATGCAAGTAAGGATATTGTCAAGTATTCATCTATGAGATCAAGAAATGGAAATAATGCTAGTTGTTTGCAAGAAATCTACTGGTCTCCTGTTGGGGAGACATAAATATTGAAGGTAGCTTTCTGTGCAAATGCATTGGACACAGTTTCACTATCAAAGGTTGCTATGCTACATATGCACTTGGATTAACTCACTGCTATTTTTAAACTCTCTCAAGGCAGGGCACGTTCTTGTCTTAGTTGTTTTGCTGAAGTCTCTATGAATAACTTGTGATGTTCCTCGAAGGGGTGGAGGAATCAATTATATGTAATGAGAAGCTGTGCAGAATAGGTTAATTCAGTTGTATAAGACTTTATTCCACTTCTTTAACCACATAGGGTAGTTTATGTTTGATGATGGTGCTGAAATTTAGATGTTGAATTGCCTTCCTGATGTCACCTGGAATTTTTACTGGGACTCATGATATCGTGAGTCTTTTTTGGTGAGATGTTAGTAAGGGAATATGTCTGTTTGTGGCCAGTGAATAGTATCAGGGTAAAATTTATAATATTTTATAATCACCAAGCCTCCTAATGAGAAACTGGTATTATCGCTGTCTAAATGTTAAAGAAATTGAGATATGCATTGTTCATTGTTTCAGATGGGTATTTTCATAAAAAAATAATTCATTTTGACTTAAAAATAATTCATTTTGACTTACGTGTTTCACTGCTTCTTCTTCTTCTTAGGTGTATATTTGCCTTTGTTATGGGAACAGAGTTTTTGTTGGAAAAGCCCTATTGCTCTGGGCTACACAAGGGGCCACTTCTCTGCTTTGGTTGCCATGGAGAATGATGGCTATGGCAATCGAGGTGCTGGTGCTAACTTGAACACTGATGATGATGTTACTATTACTTTTTTACCATTGGTTGACAGTGAAAGGAAGCTGCTGCACATTCACTTCCTGTCTGCTCAAGAGGTAAGAAACACCAAGCAGTTCAGACTGACTCAAATCAGTGCCTGAGAGAGTGCATTAATAGAAAAATGTCCCAAGGAGAATCTGGAGGTTGTGGGATATGGGCCAGGTATAGAAAATTATCTTATAACAAGTGGCATTTGAAAACAATTTACAGAAAATTGTGCTTGGGTTGTGATATTTGTTATCTTTCTGTTTAGGTGTTTGTTTATTAGGGTATGTTTGTGTATGTATGTATCAAGCAGATTTAGTAGTAAAGCATTTGAGGAAGAACGTCAAAGACTGTCTTGCCAGAAACAATTAAAAAGACTATGACCTTCTGAATGACACATTAGTGTAAGACAGTGCACCTGTTTTCTGTAACCAGAAAGTTGGAATTAGAATGTCTCCAAGAGGCTACAAGAGCCCTAACAGCTCTTAACAACTCCATTAACTCCTCATTAAAGGGTAAAGTTAAAGTAGTAGTATTTGGTGCATGCCTACAAGTGGATTGGGGATTCTAATCAATTTTAATTATTTGGTTTTATACAATGTACAGCTGGCACTTACTTCAAATTTCATTTAGAGGAAATGAAATAAGTGTGATTTTTATGCATTGTGTAGGAATTAGATGCTCCTGAAATTTTGAAGGAACAATCTACCTGATACATCACAAATGCCACTGAGCACCAGTCTGTTTTTAATTGTAAGCAATCTGAATTGAAGCATGTCCTAAGTGTATGTGTTCTTTCTCTGAAGATTGGTAATGAGGAACAGCAGGAGAAGCTGCTCAGGGAGTGGCTGGACTGTTGTGTGACTGAGGGTGGAGTCCTAGTTGCTATGCAGAAAAGCTCTCGCCGACGCAACCATCCCCTGGTAACGCAGATGGTAGAGAAATGGCTTGATCGCTATAGACAAATCCGCCCCTGTACATCCCTTTCAGATGGAGAGGAAGATGAAGATGATGATGATGAATGATAACGTTGAAATATCTGACTACATATGTGTGGTGATAACCCCAGTCCTTGGGGCCCAGTCTAGCAATTTGTTACATGATGACCCAACTGTAGCAGGAAGCATCCTGCATAGGATTTTTAATCAGCATGGGGAAAATTAAGAGGCTTATCTGATCTGTGAAGACAGCTACATTGGTTGGACTACCATTTGTAAAAAGAGCAAAGCCTAATTTTATTACCAAGACACATAGCATTTTTCTTTCCAATTGTACATCTGCCTATAAATGTACCGCATGTGGTTGTGTAAAAAAGTTGTGTAATAGGAAAAAGTATTACCAGCATCTTAAAATTACTGAAGAGATTTCCTTGGAATAAGGGCACTTAAAAAAGCACATTCTAAATGAGTATCTGTTCTTTTTGAGACTTACAGTAAAATTTGCTTATTCTGCATCACTTTTTAAGCATTCTAGCACATTTCCTTGAAAGACCATTTTATACGAAATCTTGAAAACACCCAGGTCAGATCATGTGGGGTTTTTTTGTTGATGCCATATATTCAGACTATGTCAGATGTATGAACAAGCATGCTGTTTTATTCAGATTTGAGTTAATATTGTGCCCATTATAGTAAAATGAATTGTTAAAGGGAAAAAAACTTTGGAAGGGATGATAAATTTTGATTAAGTGAACTTTGTTTTCCATAAAGGCTTCTCTGCTGTTCATTAATAGTTTGTATAATTTCTTTTGGGATTTCTTTCCTCCCTACTTAAAATAGTCAATGAAAGTTCCAGGAACTATATGCTAAGTAACTGTGTGAAGTTAACTAAACTGAAAACTGCATTTTGTCCAAACCCAGTCTTGCTGTGAATTGTACAGTAGAAATTAATATTTTTTCAAGCCTTTCCCTGTGCAAGTTAAAATCACCTCCATTGAGGAGCACTCCCTGGTCATTAAAATTGAGTGAGAAAGCACTTTGGCAGTTTTCCTTAAAAGCCTTCATTCTAAAATTTGTTTTAAAGTACTGTATATTATCTTTTCTTGGTATGTAAACTTTGGAATTTTTTGCATGTTGATTGATTGTGGCCCCATTGAATATGTAAGTTTCCTGAAAGTATAAATTCAGAATATATTCTCCAGTAGAAATATCTTTTTATTATACTTGATAACTTTAGCCATACTCTCTTGAATGGATATAGCTTATCCAGAACCTCACTTTAAAAAACACTAAAGGTTGAATAGTTTTGTATGCATAAAGCAGTTCCTGATGAGCACTTTGTAAAGACTAATGATGGTGGAAATGATGACAAGGAAACTCTTGCAAAATAGATTTCTTTGCATAAGAATCTGGACAGAAACTGTACTTATGTATTTTTACATAGTTGTAAAAAGTATAGGAATCCTTCCAAATTTGCTGCTTTTCTAAATGTGGCTTAGCTGGTGTTGAAACAAAAATCTCCAAGTAATAATCCTATTAACAAATCTACACTGAAATTTCAACAGGGTACTATATGGAAGAAATACAACATTTTTCACCTCTGACACAAGCATATCATACTGTATGTGTATGTATTTTGGTAACTTGTTTTCTACCTTGATGCATGCAGAGATTATCAGATGCATGCCTACCTGTGATGAGTCACATTGCCTAGACATTACAACAATTGGTTTTGTCTTCCTAAAGCAGGTTCTGCGTTAATGTACAATCCTTAGTTTTTCCTAAATACAATCATAAGGTAAAGTTAATACCTTACTAATTAATCTTTGCCTACTTTACAGTAAAATCCCTGCATTCCTAGATTAGTAGAATAGATTTATGATTATGCTTGTGTTGGAGGGGGTATTGCTTGGAAGTGATGCAAGCGCTGCCCTGAGTCTAGTATTATTTCTGGTGAAGGAACTTCCTTAAATAAAGCATCACTTTACGTTTGTTTGTCTTATCATAGTAAGGACAAATAGCCAGATATCTAGCCATTTTTATTCCACTGCAGTAACAAAACCTGATATTTTGGATGAAAGCAAATAAAATAAAATAAGGAATAAAAATATAGTATACATTTTTACTAGCTCATATCCCTGTATATTGTGTGATTACAGAGACAGCAGTACCTAAACTACTTCTTGTAATACAGCCTCAGCATATCCCTCTAATAATCAGTGGAAGTCAGTGGATTAGTTTAGACTTAAAATCCAGTAGTAGTTATACTGCTGGAGAAAAGGCATTCAGTAAATTGTGGCTGTGCCTTGACAAGTGACTGCAATAATGAATTGGCCTCTGATATATTGGCTGAAAAGAAAGATCCCCCCACTTGACTAAGTTCTAAACTGCAATGGTGGTGGTGGGGGGGGGGGTGGAGTGTACTATCACATTTAAACTGAAGGTGCAAGCTTTAATTCAAGTCCTTTTTCTAAAGTAGTTTGGAGTGCTATAATAGAACCCTTTAAATTCAGTTATTTGTATTGTTCTTCCTTTTGAGTTCTGCTGCTGGTGGTGGGAGAGTCTTTCCTGCTTAAATACTTTTATGAATTCTCTTTCCTCCACTTTTTTTTTAATGTCTGACTTTAAGTCCTGCTACCCGATTTAGAAAAGTATTACTACTTCAAGTGCTAAAAGCACCGTTTTGGCAACAAAATGGCTTCCTTCTTGTTATCTTCACCATTTTGTACCTTAATAACTTTAAGAACTTGTCTGAAGCTTTGTTCTACTGCAGTGGACCTATGCTTTCTGAATTACTACAGCATTTATAAACTCTTCCATGACCAACATCTGCATTTGGAACTTACCTATTTATCAAACTAGGATGACTTTTAGAACCACAACTGTTATATTGAAATTTGACTTAAAAGCCTCCTTCAGGATGAATTTGGTTTTAATTTTAAGTGGGGCAATTCTCCTCAACTTAGTACCTGGAAGTAATGTGAAATTAATTGCATCAAAGCAGCCAAATTATGTGGCAGGGGTTCCTAGCACATTCACTGATGGTAGACAAGTCTGCCTCAATTACCCTGTTAGAAAGTATCCATATTCATTGACATGAATTATGTGTATCTGGAATGCCACTTCCTGGTTTAAGAACAAACTTCCAATAATAGCAGCTTCTAAAATTCACTAATGCCAATGTAAATGTTATATTATTTCATCTTTGTGTGGCTTCCTTAAATGTTCTCTGTAATTCATCACTGTTCCTTCTCCTGGTTGCTCTATACTGGTGTCTATGGTAAGTTATTCATAATTGCAGTGTTAGATCATTGACACATCTATGAAATTGACTCCCTTAAATATGTTCAAAGCTGGTAATGTGCTTTTCCATTAATTTAAAACAAAACAAATACAAGTTTTGTACCAATGGTTTGCTTTCAGTTTGTCTTTCCGTACATTTTTCTGTGTCTTTCTTTCTTGCTAGATACTTTAATTGCCAGCTCATTTTAAAATGCATCTGAAAGCTAATCTAGTATATAGTCAGAAATGAATATATATACATATAAATGGAATTTTGTGGACCTGCCTGTATGGCTTGACTTTGGACTTTTGATGAAATGGCATTTGTATCAACCTGTGCTTAGAATCCTGTTATCTTTCCTTTTTCTCTGCCATTATCCCAGAGGTTGAAGATACTTCAGTTGAAGGAAGAACAGTTAGAAACTACCATTCTTCCTGCACGAGTGGCAGCTTCTCATCTTGCTACCCCATCCTTATCATTCATAGCTTCATCCCCACATCCTGTAGTGTCATTCTTTGAAGCTGGTAGAGCATTCGTTGTAATATTTATGGTGTTTCTTTTCAAATGCACATAATCAGATTTAATCTTAGTAACCTTACACGAGCCTTGTAAGCTTGGTAAGTAGTATTTTTTTGTTTTATTACAGACTGGTGGCTGAGGTGGAGAAGTGATTGGACAAAAGCTCCCTAGAGAGTTTAGTTCTTTTTAAAGGTGGTTGTTACTGTGTTGACTGAATGCATGAGGTGAGGAGCACTCTAGCAACCCCCTCCCCCAACCATCGCATTCATTGCTCTACATAATCCAGGGAGGCTCTCCCTGTGATTGGGAACCCTGGAAAAATCAGGGTCAGACTGTTGCTTTCTGTGCATGCAAAGTAATGGAGTGCTTTCCTAATGTGTTCATTCAATATAGTAAGAATGCTTGAAAAGGTCTTTGGTGGCCAGAGCAATTTGACCTTCAGCCTTCCTATACAATAGTTGATACCTCTTACTAGTATAGTAAACTGCTGACATCTCTTAATTACTGACCCCGACATGGACATCATGAACTACTTTGCATGGTAGCGACCCTACCATTAAGGGGAACAATACATGTTCACTCCCTACCTTAGCATCATAGTCACAATTCTCTTGGGAAATTCTTTAGGATGGAAACCCAAAGAGGCTTTCATGTATCTGTTTTGCTTCTATAGGGCTCTGGATTTTAAAGTTAGAGAAGCCCTACATTCAAATAAATAGAGATTTTCCCCAATCACCTTGTTAGTTTTGCATGTGACAAAAGAAACAACATGTGAACATGGAAGTGATGGAACCCAGAATTATGTTGTGGAATCTTGAGCACAGGGGTGGATTGTAATAATTACTCTTTCCAAATCCTAGAAAGGCTAGTTTTAGTTTGATCACTCCTGTGACCTGAATGTATGCTCTCTGTTTGAGTAGGGACAAGTACATTGAGGGCCTGGTCCAGCTCAAATTATAGAAATGGTCACTTTTTATTGAAAACTGCACTGAACGCTATATGTCCACCTTTACAATAAACAAATACAGTAACTGTAACACACTAAAACAAAACATACTTCTGGTAGCCATTGGTTCTGCTTTTGTTTTGTTTGGGACAGCTTTTCAAACTTTATCACAGAAACAGGAATGTACCCATACAAAGGCTCAGAATAGGCCATCTTTTTCAACAAAAAGGCGATGATTCACAAAAGACTATGAGTATAACATGTAACTAGTTGATACAAATCTAATAGGATTTGTTAAAATCAGTCACACCTAATAACACATTTTGAAGTGTTCTTGTATAAAATATCACATGAAGAAAAGAAGACTTTAATGTCTAAAAAAGTGGGTTTTGTTCATACAGTCTGACAAGTTACCATAAAAAGTGTTTTTTTTTTCCTGAGACATAAGGAAATGCAACATTATTCTTGAACCCTTTCCAGCTCAAGACTTTTCCACTCAATAAAATAGCTGTGGATTTAAAACTGAGAAAAATATATTTGAGTATAAATGTGAGATTTAACACTTTTTTGCATCATCAGCACATGTTATTGAATGTACAGCTACTTTATTAAGTGTATCTTGTAGGAGAAGCATCCATTTCTGTGGTTTAAAAGGCAGGTAGTTAACATGGGCCTTTTTTCTTTCCCCTGACCTACATAACTGTATTTAAACTTGAGTAGCATCCCTCCGCTAGTGGCCATATATAACTGCAACAAGCAAAACTGTGCCCCATCTCTGGGTCAACTTTCCTCAGGCTGTACAAGGAGGAGCCAGGTAAGTGTGGAAGGAAAGGGCTGAAGTCACATGATGGTTTCCTCTTAATACCATGTAAGCTTTGTTAGGACTGCTGGACATGCTCTAAGCAGCAGGTACTTCAATCAGCTGCTACTCCCCAAAGGGGCTGAGAAGAAATATACATTATTCTTGTGACTGATGTAAAGATGAAGGAAACTTAAAGACACAATAACAGAAGCTGATCAGTAATGTATCATCAAATCCTAGTCTTCAGTGCTTCAGTAAGCAGGTGACTTCTTCTGGGGTATCCCTCCCTCCCCCAAGTCTTGACTCCTGTGTGTGTGTGTGTGTGTGTGTGTGTGTGTGTGTGTGTGTGTGTGTGTAGTTAACACTGGAACATCACTGATGCATCAGTCCAAAATCAACCTTACAAATTTTGTATCAAATTCCTGTCAGTTTGTGTGAAATTTTCTTTTCCAATGTCTCTTGGTCCCAAATTGGAGTGCTTTAAATTATCTGCTATTGCTCATTGGGGTGTTCCCTGTTGTCCCCGTGTTTTGAGGGCTGGTTAGGAGAAGGAGCTTGGGAAGGATGTGCCACTGTCGGAAGATTGTGGGTAACAGGAATCCCTCCTGGGATGATACCTTCCATAGCTGCCGGAATCCCGCTCACCATGCCTGGAGGATATCTAGAAAGAGATTGATATCAAAGTTACAAGGAGAGCAAAATGCAACTTTCTATTAAAAACAGTCTATGTGGACTGAGGATAACAGGAAAAAATATCTTCCAAGGTAACTTTCTTTCTTTCCTTTCTTTCTAACATTTTTATGCCGCCCCCATCGCAATAAATCCTCGGGGTGGCTCACAACAACAAAAAAATACATAAATATAACAGTTAAACAGTAAAAATATTAAAACCCGGTGGATCTTGGCTTAAAAGATTTAAAATCCTATAAATATAAATAAACAATTAAAATGAGTTTTAAGTAAAACGGTCTTAGCCTGGCGCCGAAAAACAAATAATGACAGCGCCAGGCGGAACTCTCTGGGGAGCACATTCCATAGATGGGGCGCCACTGCAGAGAAAGCCCTCCTCCAGGTACTCATCCTCCTAATATCATTCAAAGAGGGTTCCCAGAGAAAGGCATCTGTAGCTGATTTCAAGGGGCAGGAGGGCATATATGGACGCAAGCGCGCCTTTAGATACCCAGGTCCCAAGCCGTTGAGGGCTTTATAGGTCATAACCAACACCTTGAATTGGGCCCGGACTCCTTTAGATTTGATTCTTTGCCAAATCATTGCAAAAAAAAACTATTAATAGCAAACCTGAGTACTCTTTGGAGAGGACAAATTTGATTTTAATCAATGCCGCAACAGACGTATTGCTCTTACAGACCTTTTCCCTTTTTTACTGCTTTATCCACATTGAAGCATGAGACAGAACTGTTCCAGGCATTAAGCAGCCATGGAGTGCATTCCAGCAGCTGCAGGAGCAGCCTTATATGAACAATCTGAAGCTGCCCTTGCCCCCACCACATTGTGCCTCCCTTTATTAATGTCAAAAGATAAATCTGGAGAGAAAAACAACTGACTCATTTGCTATTTCATTAATTAAGAGCAAGAGCAACTGCAATGGCTATAAAGAGACATATTTTTCTTCTTGGGAAATCCTTTAAAAAACTTGAAGCAAAGAAAAGCTTTCAAGGAATGTGATACTGTTTAATAGTTGTACATGGTATCTTTCTAACTTACAGCTACAACTTGTAGCTCAAAATATATTATCCCCAAATATCCTCTTGCCTCCAAAGCCATAATTGTTTTGAATCTGAGGTGGCCAAAAATTCCACCTGATTAATGGAAAATGCCTTGCACAAGCAGTATGTTTGTGTTTTGCTTTTCTTTACTGATTAAATTTTGAGGTAGCCGCACTTGCAGGAACAATGAAAGATAAAAGATATTTTGCAAGTTAACCCTTAACCCCATTCCTTTAACAGATTACTATAATTTCTCTTGTACAGTTAAACAGGACTATGTACTATGTAAAAGAAAGTATTTTTCTTCTAAGATTAAGGTAAGTCTACAGTCTGTATAAATCATGTACACTAAAACAAGCTATTACACTTCCGTAATTTATTTTATTCTGCTACTCATGGGAAGTAGTAAACATTTCCTCAGAGCACTGACAACTAAACCCTTACCTAGTGCTTGAGAGTATTGCAAGTGGTATGAAAACTTGGATGTACTAATTGAGAGTTCTGTGAAACCCAGTATTAGACTTACTGCTTTTCCTCCCATGTGAAAATATGGCGTACAGACAGTTCTGCTCATAAATGCAAACCATGCATGGCAGAACGCTGAGCATACACTAAGATGGACAAATATACCCGATGTGTCTTTGAGACCGTTACTGATGTATGTACAAATGAACATATTGGGGCCACTAGACAAGAATATTTAAAAGTTGTTTTCAGGTTAGAGGACATTTGGGAACCTGTCTTCCAATAAGGTTTACTTGCAACTCTGCTGCAACATTTCTGATGGAACAGACTGGTGTGGCTAATGGCTAACCCTAGAATTTAGTACCTATACTAGGAAAGTGAGCAGACTAACTCCTGTCAGCTTTACCACAATAGCTAATGATCAGAAAGGATGGGAAATGCAGTCCAACATCATCTGAAGGGCTACATGTTCCCTCCAAAACAGCTGTTCTAGCTGTCCACATTTCTGATTGCAGATAATCGACCTCCCCTTGCTATGGCAGTGCTCATGCATTCAGGGATCCTGACAGAATTCAGCAGAGCTCTGTTTCTATTCAGTTATTTCCAGATGGTGTATGCAACGGATGGGCATATCGGAGCACAAATTTCTCTAACTGCCCTGGTGGGTGATATGCATGTGTTTGGGAGCAGGAGAGTAATGGGTGTCCAGGGGTTCATACTTTCTATGTTTAGGACTGATAGGTCATTTCACCTGGGGGAAACCAGAGACATACATCTGCAAGTGAATTTGAGACTGTATGCAAAATTAGGTGCTTGAACAGCATGGGAGTCCATCCTTTGAGTTAATTATGTATTAAAAAGACAGTCTATAATGTTCACTTGGACACACACACACACACACACACACACCAGCTATATGTTTATGCTGGTTCGACCCCAATTTCTGCAAAGAGCCTTCCAAGTCCTTAAAAAACACCATAGTGTATTTTTACTCCAGACTAATGGAGTAAGCTTTTCAAGTCATCTTCCAGCATCTCCTTATGCCATCTGAAGGGGACAAGTTATATGTGAATGAATTAGTAAGATTTACTTGCAACTCTAGAAAAACTTTGCAGGGAAGTGCAAATGAATCTATAGTGTCTTTATTTCACAGTCTGCACAGGATATACAATCCAGTTACTTGTGGATATGATCTCTCAGACATGTATAAAAGAGAGCCTTCCATAGAAGAAGCCTCAGTACACTTATGCATAAAGCAGCTCACTGTAGTTTTTCCTTTAAAAAAAAAATCCTTTCTTCAGCTTACCTGTATGTGGCACCATTGAGCTCTGGATGAATTGTTTGCTGATCTATTACTGACCAAGGAGCTGTTGTGACAAAGAATTCCTTGTTCACACAGTTTCGAAGGCTTTCAGGGATGCGACCTGAAGCAGGAGGAATTGAATTTAATTCAAAAAGGGGTTAGGCACAATTAGTCTCATTGCCATGCAATTAACTATACCCAATCTGCTATATTTCTGCACCAATTGCCATATTTGGAGGGGAAGGATTAGTTCACAGAGGTGCTCAAAATAAAGCACAGCTGTGGAATTTGCTTACAAATGAGACAACAGGTAATGCTGTAGTTTCTCCAAAAATTGTCTCAGCTAATAGAAGCTAAATTAGAATTTTACTGAGGGGCTAGATTCAGTCAGCATAGTAATAAACAATTTCCCATCCCTTTACAGAACTAAGTCCCTTTAGAAGCACCACTGGACTGTACTACTTGCTGATCACTGCAAGCTTCACTGGAATAAACAAAAAAGTGGTCTAAAAGATGGTAATTCTGTCATTTAACCTCCTAGCAGTTAGTGCTAGAATAGCTCCTGTCGGGAACAGGAGAATATTAACCTGCACTGACAAGGGAGAATGCAGAAATATATATAAATTAACTTCCTACTTACATATGCTAAAGAGCTGACTGTGCCATATATGGTGCATGTATGTGGACATTTAAGCGCAGCTGATGCTTACACTTTCCATGTCGGCCTGAAACTACTTGGATTGCAGTCCCCATCCATTCAGTCATTAACAGTAATTTGCCACTACATCTGCAATAGTAGTGCTTTTCACCCAATTCTGATTTTTGCCATTACAGTAGAAAATGAAATGTGTACACTGAAATACTCAAGATGTGCAGCACAACATGTTGTGCCTGTGCTTCCATTAGGTGATCCTGCAGATCCAAAAGAGTTGTGCAAACGCTGGGGGCACACATGAAAGGCTGAGCATTTTGGCTGGACTGACAGCTCAAGGCGAGTTGGCCTGTCCCCTGGGCTGACAATGAGATGATTGTTGAAATGGACACTGCTCCAGCTGCACTCCAAGGCCTTGGGTATCCGCCTGTGCCTGCTATGGGAGAGATCAGTTCATGGGCAGAGGAGGGGCCCAGTCAACCCGCCCGTGGGAATGAGGAAAAGCAGCAACATCCTGAGAGGGGATATTTAGAGATGGGGAGTCCATCAGATGGGGAACTGCAACCTCCTGCGGAGGTGGACCTGACAGTCCACCATCACAGTTGTAGGGTGGCCCAATGGGGATCTCGGAGGGAGAAGGGAAGGTGTGCCTGCTTCCACAGCACTCCTCCCCCAGGGACAGGTGCAGAACAATTCATAAGAAAAGCTTTGGGTGAAGGGGGGCAGGCAGGGTTCAACATTTTGCTTTGCACATGCTCAGAGACTTGCATGTAAAATAAAGACATTTGGCAAGAAGCACTGGTGAGACTGTTCAGGCTGGGAGGGAGAACTCAGTTCACAACAGTGAGGAGTATGGCAGTGGTTGTGCGCTCACACCCTCCAGCTTACACTTGCCAATGTGTGCATTAAAAACACTGGCCGTACACACAGAGACCCAGACTGCAGAAGTGAAACGACGCACTTGCTGGGCTGCTGCTGCACCTGGTCTGTAAAGTTTCTAGAAGTTTTCATTCTGTTCACTGACACTACATATGCGACTCATGCCTGGGATACACAATGCTGGCACTGCGACACCGGATCTAGATAGCAGGCATACTTAAGAGTATTTCTACTGAACACAATGGAACAAATTAATCATAATGTAAATCCTATTCATTTTAATAGGTGTACTCTGACTATGACCAAATCTAGATCCTGCTCAGGCAACTAGCTTCTTACTTGCTGTATTCACTACAACATGTCCTATCACAGATTAAGCGTTTTGGAGGTGGAAACTGGCATACGGGACAGCAAGCGGTCGTACCTGTGATAGCTCGGCGTATCTCCGTCGCAGCAGCTTCTCTCATCTCCAGTGAAGCCTGTTCACTGTACCAAGCAGTGTGTGGTGTACAGATCAAGTTAGGGGCATCTTTCAGTGGCCCTTGAGCAAAGCTGTACGGAATATGAATACAATGGAAAAAGAAACAAAGATTAAATGTCTTTATGAAGTGTTTCTGGGGCCCCTTTCATCATAGTTCCTTTCAATCCAGTAAGTACCATAGATGTAAGACAGGATTCAAGGCACTCCCCCTCTAGCTATATGCAGCAGTCCTTAGGCTTTCCACATTTTACCTCCAAGCAAAATTACATGAACAGAACAATAAGAACAGGAATTTCAAAGAGCCTTGCCAAACAGTCATGAGCAGGGTGAAAACAACGCATATAAAATATCCACTGAAAATCAGCAGACCAGAGAAAACTGATCAAGTGTCGTTGCTATTCCAGCATAACCAGCAGCTCTAGAAGCTGCCCTAGATAAAATACTTGGCTTCATTCTGTGAAGCTCTCTCCTAGCAAAAAAGCGTTTCACTAATGGCACAATTCTATGCATGTCAAATGGGAAAAAAGCCTGTAAGTTCCATATTTACACACAATTCCTAATAGCAACTTAACTGGAAAAGGGATGGCTGACAAAGAAGAAAGTGCAACTTGATCACAGCCAACTAGAGTGTTTGCAGATGAGGGTAGATCAGACACCATGAAGCCCTGATCCACAGAGGATCTTGCCTTCTGCCTTCCCTTCCGCAAACCTACCTTACCCTTGACTTTATTTATATTTTTAGCTATTCACTCATTCATTCAACTTCTATGCTGTAGTTAATTAGTCCCAAGGACTCTCTAAGCAGGTTACAAAGAAACAATAAAAACAACATATCATATTAAAACATAAGCATATAATAAAATAATAATAATATACAATGAAATACTATGCAGCTGAGGAGTCAAATGTAGATTAATATATTAAATTAACACACAATATAAAACTATACCTTAAAATTAAGCAATATAAAATCAATGACTAAAATGTCTGGCGAATAGGATCATTTTTGCCTGGCACCAGGCGAACTACTCTTGGAAGGACATTCCATAGCTGGGCACAACCACTGCTTGCCATCCTCCTTACCTCTTGGAGTATGGCTCTCAAAAAGGCCTCTGCTCTTAAGGATCGGGTAGGTATGCATGGAAGCAGACGGTCCCTCAGGGATCCTGGTACCAAGCCATTTAAGGCTTTGTAAGTGAGCACAAGCACCTTACCCGCTTAAATAGCCTAGGCCATTTAATGTACGATCACACACTTCGAAAGTCCCTCTTTCACAAGGTGACTGTTCTCTAGATGAAATCAAAGTAGATGGGCCATTGCCAGCCATACCTTCTAGTGCTGTAGAGGTGATGGTAGAAGCAGAGGGGACCCTAGTCAGCAGTATGAAAATGCATGGAGGCCCCCAACATCAGACAGGATAGTTATCCAGCCAGCAGCCATATGCTTACACAGGGCCCTGGTCTCCATCACCACTTCCAGACTAATAGCACGGCTGTAGCCCAACCCTGCACTGCTGGCGTCTCAAAGTGCTTTTGAACATCCGTGTTATTGGAGGTTTCTTGCAAAGGCCAGCAAGGCTTTTTATTTTTTGGAAAACAAGCTTCCTAGAATATAGAATTGTAGAGAATGTATCAGAAATGTTCCCAGGAGGAAAATCTCCTCCGTCTGATTTCAGTAAGTACCTTCAGTTCTTTCAAAAGCTACTCTTCCAAATATGACTCCAATTCCTGGTTGGAGCTTTGCAGAGCAGACAGCCAAACTGCCTGTAGGGGGTACTCCTTTGCTTCTGGACACCATGGACGGCCCTAGGCAGTGACATTCCTTTTGGCACCAATCATTCCTTGTGCTGGAAGCCTGCAATTCTAGCAGGTAGCAAGCAGCAGCAGCTTTGCTATGCTGCTAAGCTTGCCACTGACAACCACAGTATTATGGGGCAAATGGCCCTTACACCTGCCTTTACTAACTAATAACACCATAATTAATTCTTAACAAATAAGCTGTCACCTATAGAGACAGTGTGGTGTAATAGTTAAGAGTGAGGGATTGGGACTCGGGAGATCTGGTTCTACTACCCACTCAGCCATGGAGCTCATTGAGTGACTTTGGGCCAGCCACAGACTCTCAGCCCCCTACCTCACAGGGCTGTTGTTGTGAGGCTAAGTATGAGAAAAAGAGGAGAATTATGTAAGTCTTGAGTGTCTTGAAAGGGAAAAAAGTGGGATATAAATATAATAACAAACAAATGCAGTGCTGCGTTCTTGACTTCAGGCTATCTTTGACAGTAGTCAACTGCAAGAAGTTTTCATTCACGCTTATGCCATAATAAATAATGAAACATTTTCTTGTACTTGAAAGCCTAACTCAGCCACCCTGCTGAAAGTTCTCAAGAACCCACAAGACCCTACTTGTAACTCCCACCTCCAGCCAGGTAAGAAAGTTTAGAATACCGACAGGAGTCATGGCAGTGCCTTCTCAGTTTTAGCCTCATTTCTCTGGAGAACTATACCCGGAGGAGCTCACATATGCCATTGACACAAAATGTAAAGAACAAACCCGTTTTAATGCAGTGAGCTTCTAAAATCTTGTGTGGGTTTTTAATGGTTCTGGTAACAGAAGTCGCCAATACTTCTGAGGCTTATGACCATTTTTACTGTGTATCTCTCCCCCATGTTGTGCAATTGTCTGGCTGGAACTTGCCGTACTAAAAGACCCCCTTGCTTACCTAAACGGTTCTGATTCATGCACATCCAGCGCTGCCCCTCGTATCCTCCCTTCCTTCAGGGCTTGAGTTAAGGCCTTTTCATCCACCAGACCACCACGTGCTGTGTTGACCAAGAAGGCGCCTTGTCTCATCTAACGGAGGAGGGAAGAAAGAAGATGCTCTTCAGAGATGGCTATTGCTGTAGTTTGCCTAGCAGAGCACTGCCCCCACCTGCACTGCTCCAGCCGCCATGTCTTTGCCCTCGGGCGTGAAGCACCCTCAGCAGTGCACTGAGGCTCTTGCAACCCGAGAACCAAGAGGCCTTTCTAAGATGCTCCTGGAGGTGACATAGCAGTGATGGGGGGCAGTGGGAGGGGCCAAAAGAAAAATGGGCCTCACCGACACGCTGGCCTGTTTTAGCTTAGAGCTCCTATTGTTAGTAAGCAAGAAACCTCCTGCACAGGAAACAACTGCATGACTGGCAATAAGGGGAAAGGGCATGGCAAGCACAGGGCCAGGTTGGGACTTCTGCATCTGGTTCCTGGACTTGGAGGTCTGCACTCCTGCAAGCAGCAGGGCCACCCAAATCCACACATGCTTGCCTTTGAGTTTAGGGTTAAGATCTCAGCAATACAGAACAGTATTTCTAGCTGTGGTCATAATGGGAATAGTTCTGGGTACTGATAATAACCCAAAACAGCAAAAAAGAGACCCTGTTTGTTCAAGCAGATGCTGGAAAGCAGCAATTTATGTTATGAAGCATGTTTAATATATTTTCAACACTAAGTTTTCTCAGGAGCAAAAGCATTTTTATGCACCTCCTTCTACTCAAGCGTCCACTTCCCTGATAAGGGAAGTGTTCTCCAAGAGCACTAGGTTAAGGCTTGCCTCTAGCTTTGCTGTCTTGGATGGGGCCCCAGGAGGCAGTGATGCCTGCTCTAGAGAGCCTTCCCCAAGCTGGATCCTGCCAGTAATGGTAGACTACAGCAATGGCCTTGCTGGTTGCGGATTATGGGAGCTGCAGTCCACCTTCTGAAAGGCACCATGTTGGGGAAAGCTGCTGTACCGTCAAGTGACTAGTCACTGATTACTGGGGGGAAATGATCAAATTGGACCTGGTAAACATCTCTCTTTACCAGAGATGGTTACGAGAACAGATGCAACATGAGATTGGCCTTCGATCTCCATGCCCTGCAAGCAGAATTCTGGAACCCTTCGCTATAGTAAATATACACACTGTGGCTGAATGTCCTTTTCTGGAAGCCTTACCTTTTTACATGATACTCTGTGTCTCCAAGGTGTTTTCCTAGGTTACTAAATGCTGCACCATGACTATTATGCTAAGTGTCCATTTGGTACTTATTTATGTGCTCTTTGTGTGGAATAGAGGTGATTAAGAGAATAGCAGAACTAAAGCAACACAGGCTGAAAGCAAAAGGGTGGAAACAGAACCATGTGGACCCCTCAGAAAAAAGCTGACTTAGGAAATATTCCCAGGAACCACTGATGCACTAGGGATGAGAACAACTGGTGTCTCTAGCAGAGCTGAATGTTCAGTTTTTCCAGTCACTTAGCTGTCATTTGTCCTGAACATGTTTGGAAAACGGCTTGTGCTCGGCCCAGTCAGGGAGTGATTATGACATGCAACAGGATCCATGACTATTATTCCAAGAGAAGGGAAGGAAAACATGGTCAGGAGAAGTTCACACTTGCTTATTAATCATCAGCCCAGTTTCTCAAAAGCCCACTGGTGGAAGCAAGTATTACTCCAATGAGACCTAGGCTCAGATCTGAGATCTGCTGACAGAAGGGATCAACCCGGGGAAGTTGTCTTTGTCCGATTCTGGGGGATCATCATTCTACACGACCATTCACCCAGTTCAGCAGGGCCCCCAGCCCTGTGTGAGGTTTTCAGAGGACTGAAGAGGCTGCCACTGAGAGACAGAACGAGGCAGTGTCTCTTGCTAGCCTGCACACCTCTATATGGTTACTACCAAAAGACTGGAGCAAAAAATGCCCTGAAAAGGAAAGGCACCTTGGGCTTGTTACATTCTGAAATGTTAGACGATCTGTAATGTATTGATAATGTTATATTAACCTGCTAAACTGGTCTCACCTGATGAACAATGTGCAAAAGACAGATGGAGAGTTACCTATAACTCTCAGCTATCCCAAAGGTAAAAGTACATACGATTACTACTTGCACCTGCTTGGTCTTATTACTGTGCCAGCAGGAATTCCAGCATTCAGCAACTACACATTCCTACTTACAACAGCTGCACTTGGAGCCAATAAGATGATCCCCCTCCACTGAGAATTACCTGCTTAATCGTAAAGTCATTGATAAGGTGGTGATTATGTTCGTTGAGGTTACAGTGTAATGACACACAGTCACTTTGGTACAGCAGATCCTGGAGTGTGTAGACCCGCTGGACTCCCAGGGATCTTTCTATGCCATCCTGCAGGTATGGGTCATAAAAGATCACATTGAATCCAAATGCCTTGGCTCGAACGGCAACTGCTTGCGCAGTGCGACCTAAGCCAGAAAAACAAAACAGGCAAAGAGTCATCACCACAGGCTTGGCAAGGTGGCAGCACTGAATGAATTCCCAACAGTGCATGAAATGGTACCAATCGGCACTGCTTGCTACCAGATGCCTTCTCCTAGCATGTCAAAGGCATGCAGGCAGTGTTGAATCTACCTTGCATTCCCCTTTCTCAGGCACAGCTGAAACATGACAGTTGCAAATGTACGGGAAGGGGGCTAGCACACTGGCCAGGGACAAGAAGACACTTCTTCACGGGTTAACAGTGACCATTCTTTTGCTGCACACTCAAATGGGCTGGGCTCCAGCAGTGAGGGTGGCTTCGATAGCAGGCAGAGAATTTGCATTGTGGCTGAATGGCGAGGACTTTGGATGTTTTCATCGCGACAGAGCTGAGGTGCCAGTGCAGCAACATTGCAGAAGGGTGGGACATTCTCAAAGGAAGGTTCACTTGAGAGCAGGGCTATTGTTGGTGGGTCCGGCATCATGTGACTTGCTAAGGGGTTGGTAAACCCCACAGTTTTGCTGGCTACCTGACGTGGGACTGCAAAACTGGGGAGCAGTATGTGGCTGGGGGCCACTTTGCGGGCAGGCCTGTTTCAGTGGCTTTACTGTGTCTTAAGACTGGTATTTCTGCAAGAATGCATAGGCTACATACTATGAATATGCAAGAAACATGATCACTAAGACCTTAGATAATCCCTTATTCATTCCTTACCATATTTTTAATTTACCTGGTGTTTCTTTTTATGCAGATTCTGTGTGTGTGTGTGTGTGTGTGTGTGTGTGTGTGTGTGTGCATGTGCACATTGGAGAAACCTATCTGGATGTGTCATTTTTTTTCTGGGCACAAGAGGGTATCAGAGAACACCTTGCTTTGTGTCCTTCCCTTCTCCCCTCCCGATTTGCTAGTCCATCTTAAATCTCCAAGAGATGAATTCTTTGGATAGACAGACTTAGTGCTGACTTAGCTGAAGGTCAAACATGGACTGTGTAATGCAGCGTGTACAAGGGCATTACTCAAATCTGCTTTTAGAATATAAGTAGCTATGGCATTTTTCAAAAATATCCATTAACTATTTGCTATTACACTTCAGAGGCAATAAATTTGAACTGATGTTGCTATGTGGATCCATAAGCATGCCCCAGAGTTGACACGGCTTGTAGACACACCTAGAGCATACTACCGTGTTTCTCCATAAATAAGACCTAACCAGAAAATAAGCCCTAGCATGATTTTTCAGGATGCTTGTAATGCAAGTCCAACCCCAAAAATAAACCCCAGTTAAGACCGCCTGCCAGACAGATGCATTTAGTACATCCACTGCAGCACATGATGGATGTACTGAATTATAAAATAATATTAATATATAATTAATTATAAATAAATAATATTATTGACATTAATACTCAAAATAAAATGCTGGGAACAATAGATGGCAAAAGAAGAAGGGGACAGCAGAGGATGAGGTGGCTAGATGGAGTCACTGAAGCAGTTGGTGTGAGCTTAAGTGGACTCCGGGGGATGGTGGAGGACAGGAAGGTCTGGAGGAATGTTGTCCATGGGGTCGCGATGGGTCAGACACAACTTCGCAACTAACAACAAGAACAACTTAAAATAAATGATAATATAAATTATAATTATTTATAAATACCCAAGCAGGTGCCTTTGGACAAGAGGTAAACACCTATGTCAAAGATGAACTCAAGACTTACTACTGAATGACCAATCGGACTACAGACACAACGCAAAAACAATGTCAATATGACGTGTGTTGCAACGGATGTACTTAATGCACTCGTGTGTGGCCACTCCTGTCCTGTAAGTCTTCAATTAACACTTGATTTAATGGTAGATTTAAAGGGAGTAATATTTTGACTCCCAGACGAGTGCAAAAAGAAAGAGCTATTCCATTGAGAACAAGAAAGGAATCATGGAGGACTCACGAGGTAAGAATCTTTTGTAAGAAAAAAAACAAGACATCACCTGAAAAGTCCTAATGCGTCTTTTGGAGCAAAAATTAATATAAGATCCGGTCTTATTTTTGAGGAAACATGGTACTAATTTTTCAAATCAGAAGTGGGATAGAGTAGAGGGACTCTAGTTGACAAAGAAACTGATTCCCATTGGACTTTTTCTAAGGTATGGAAATGCTGGTCTTCAGCACCTTCAGTAGCCTCAAAAATGCTACAATCCAGCCCCACTTCAGCCTCTGCATGGCCTCTCAGTCCTGACTGAAAACAGAAAGGCATGCTCATGAAATCTTATTACAAATGACTTTGGTACAACAACACAACAACAGCACACTCTGAGCCTTATTTATAATAAGAGCAACTTGTTTGCTGTAGGGGCTTTTTCCCTCCCTCTTCCTTCTGCACTCTTGCTGAATGGCTATTTAATTGGGCATGACTAAGACAACTGTCATGGTTTGGAAGCAAAGGTTTAATAAGGCTCTTCTGATAAAGAGGGACAGCTGCAGCGCAATCAGCAGGTCATTATCCACAATGTCATTCCAATTCAATGTCACCGCCTGGGCTCAACTTACCGACTTCTACATCAAGACAGGAGTCTTCCTTTTTAGAAAATGTAGTGAAAGCCAAAGAACCAGACACGGCCATGCCTTCATGTTGGGAAAGGAGCTACTGGAATAAGAGAATACTGCTTCCATATACTGGTGACTACTAGCGGGGTGGAAACCCTTCCTCTTCTCGACTGTGCCATATTTAGGCACAGATGGGCAGACAGAGGCACACCCAGCTCTGACTGCAATTACTTCTTAATCGGCATTGCAGAAATGTGCCATTCAGTTTCTGGTATACGGGGAAAAAGTTGGACAATCTGTTTGAGAAGCAAGTGCAAGTGGCTGCCCACTGGCCCACTTTATTCCGAGGACAGAAATGGCAGGGATGGATGCGCAAAGCATGAAAGTCTCCTAAGAGCAATCAAAGAACCACGGTGGGATGGGTCCTTGGGAGCCACTTTGGGAGTACACAGAGCTCCAGGAGCTCAAGTCATTCTGCTACTGAGCACCTTTAGTCTAGTTCAGAAATCTGTTCTCTCGACCAATAGGGCTGTGTTCCTGGCACTTCATAGTACAAGAACAGTTGAAATCATGGTCCAGGAACTCTCCATCAGCCAGACTTGTCTTTGTTGTCTGACAAATATAAACCAATGGTAGGAAAAGCTGAATTCTGTGAACTTGATAAATGGTACTTTCTTCGGTGTGTTAAAAGCAGTAGTTGGGACAGGGGGGCACATACACTTTTTAGCAAATTCAAAATTGACGGCCAGCAAGGAAAGAGTCCACTTCCCTACCCACTCCATTGATGGACTTCTGTGCGAAGCTTCAGCCTCCTCAAATAACACACACAGGCAGTTATGAAGCAGGATTTTAGAATCCACACAAGTATCTCCTTGTAAAGCATGGGCCCCCGGTTACTTACTTTTTGTTTACACCAGTTACAGGCTGCCCCACAAAGTCAAGTTCCATTATAGAAGAAAAAGGGAAGCCTGGTCTATTTTGAGTAAACATACTATTTCCCTCAGGAGTTATCAACATACCAAATCCGATTAGGCCAAGAGTTTCGCCTCGAATTCGAGCAGCCCCAGAAGCCACCTCCCGTATCTGTTCCACACTCTGCACTCTGGTGCCTTCCCTTAGTGCTTGGTAGAGCCACGTGTTCCTTCTGTAGAGATTCAGAACGTGGCAGAGAGTGGAATCTGCTGTCTCTTCAACTGCTGCTGAGGGGATGTTGCAAACAGCAATCCCTGAAATATGGGGCAGAAACCCACATTTTAGCAGTTGCAAAAATTGCGGGAAATCAAAAGGTTTAATCTAAAAACAGAAATCCCCCAAAAAGTTTGTCCTTGGTAGTGAGAATATAGTTCTAAACTTATTTTGACTGTACAGGTAATCACTGCAGAAGACAACTGGGGAGTGAATACGCTTTAGAATAGTGCTAAAATGAAAATATAACTTTTCTTGTCACAATTTAGGTCACTCTGGCCTTAAGGTCACAAAGGGAGCTGCTTTACCTGCCTTACCCTATCTCAGTGTAGCAAGATAATTTGTCCTCATGGGGCAGAGCTGTTTGGGCCAGGTAATGCTGAGCCATATGACAGGGTTAAGAAGTGTAAGCAGCTTTGCCAAAGTGCAGCAATATTTATTTACTCAACACAGAACTGACTCTTTGCAATGCCAGGTTTCCCAAGAAAGAAGTGCCCAGCACGTGTCATTCCTTCCTACTCCCACAAAACCATATCCCAATCACTCTGGGAATAATGGTGTGACCATCTTTCCTTCCATCTGCCTACAGTGCTTTTAAAAACGCAACTACTCTTGACCTCAGTCCCCAGATTTTACACACGAAGAACTAAATTATAATATACATTTATAGAAACAATCGTGGAAAATAGATTGGATGCATCTCCCAAATATGTTGTGCATGGAACACTTAACAAAATAATTTATCCTGGTTTTATCCCATATATCATCCAAGGAGCTGAGGGCAGTATAGCACGTGTTCCTACTCCCATCCATGTGGCCATGCAGGGGCTTGAATGCAGGTCCACCCCCAGGCTCAGCTGACACTCAGACTTCTACACTGATGTGCCACATTGTGTTGCAAAGCATTCTTCAAAACAGTATTTTGGCATTTCCCCATTCACAGCAACCGTCCTGTAACCAGCCCAAGCTGTTGTCATACCTGTGGTGGGGAGTGGTGTGAAAAATCATGTGAAAGAGGCAAGCAAACATTAATATTTGTTTTAATGGCCATTAACTATTAATAGCCATTGAAAGTCTTCCATGGACAATCTATCATAGAATGAGAAAACATGCAAGCATGAAGCCCCAGGAATTTATGGAACCCCAAAGCCTCTGATGCCAGCAGCCACTTTTCTCTCTGCTGTCAGTAGATTTTCTGTTTTAAATGTGGTGATGTACGTCAGAGATAAACAACAGCTTTAGAATAGTTCAGAAGAACAGACGACACAGATCAGTCTTCCCCAAACTGGGGCGCTTCGGGTGTGTTGCACATCAACTCTGATCATCATTTTCCTCATTGCTTATACCTATTCTGGCAGACAATGTTCTTTGCAATCTTCCCCTGGGGATGCCAGTGCTTGTACTGAGACATGCCTCTTTCTAGCGGACATGGTAGGTTTTGAAAACATTTATCTGAATTAATGCTTCCAGAATTTAGCTGCTATGTCGATGGTAGAGGGCTGGAGAACCTCTGACCCTCCAGATGTCGTCAGACTACATATTCCATCATCCACAACCACTGACCATAATGGCCAGAGCTGACAGGAGCTGAGAAGCGAACATCACCCAAAAGAGATATTGATAATGGCACATTGAGGACTGGGAAGGAAAACTCTCAGGAGGAAAATTTCAAAATACACATGATTCAGCAGTCCTTAATTAGTTCAAAAATTCCCTCAGAAGCTGCTCCATCTACACATTTCTGACAGTGAAGTCAAGCTGCAAGGAAAACAGTAGAGAGTTCCCAGGCAAGTTAGAATGTTTTAATGTAAATGATCTGGCAAAGCATCTTGTTTAGAATGACTGCTGCAAAGGATACGTGTTTCTTTAGTTTTATTAAGATTTACAATGAAGCACTCTGAAGCAATTAATCACTTTAATGACACCCTATCGACAAACATATACAGCTGGCACCCTATAAAGATCAATTTTATTTTATATGCTAATGCATTGGTACTCATTAGTGGTAAAACAATTAACGATGCTGCTTGCAAACAGCTCACTAGCATTTTAGTAGCACATTGAAATGGCCAATATGTTATAATTCTTAAATCTAGTTAAGGATAACATAATTAGTTGTCTATGTCTGTTGTCAGACAGCAAGAGACTTTGCAGCTAAGGGATATCAAAGCAAGAGGACTCATGTTTACATGCCATATAATGAAAAAGGCCCTTTTGAAGAAACTTGTCAATTGATGAGCTGAGCATTAGCACATCTGAAGGTCAAAGACCACCATCAGGGTTGGTCCCCAGAGACATTTTTATATACTTGCATCAACACTATCTGATAATAGTGACTCTGCTATACTGGTGGTGTTTCAGGGGTGTGCCTAGGCAATACCTGCCATGCAGAAGCTACTTGGAGGGTCCTCTGAAAGGAAAGTACACCATGAGGCACAGACATTGTGCTCCCAGAATTCATGACCACTTGCCATTCTGGCTGGTTCTGATTAGAGCTGAAGTCTAAGCCATCTGGTCTAATGTTTTACTGTTTAAAATGTTTCATTTTATTATTTTAAGATGTTACTCTTAGCAAATAAGACAATGTATGAATGTTAAATACGTATATGCAGCAATGCTATAAAAGTGATGAACAACAGAAATGCTAGCCAAACTTTATTATGTACTGATATTACCACAGCTGCTCTTTTCATGGATATAGTGCTGCAAGTGCACTGTGTGTGTGCATTACACACAGACATGCAGCTATTATTATTGTCATCATTTTATTACTGCATTACATCACATCTCTCTTCCTCTTGCAAGGAATCCAAGGCAGCTTCCATAAATTCTCCTCCACTCCATTTTATTCTCCCAGCAACAGCTCTGTGGGATAAGTTAGGCTGAGAGTGAGGGACTGTCACTCAGTAAGCTTCATGAACCCAGATCTTACACATCACCAGTTCAGCATGCTGATCACTGTGCCACACTGGCTCAGTGAATGTGTCACAGAATGTGGATCGTACACCTGTGAACAGGTATAAGGACAAGATGTACCATGCAACACTGTGCAGTCTTCATTGTGAGGCAGTGGCTTAACTGACATTTGTATAATTTATTGTAAGCCCTCCCGAGACATTCTGTAGGGGACGGGATAGAAAAGGTTTTAATTAATTAATTTAATTAAAGCAATTAATTAATTAATGCATTTAAGTGTACTTATGTACAGGCTAGAACTAGTATCTGTCTTCTTTTGGCGGGAGAGCTCTGTTCACAGGAGGTGTAGATTTGGCTGAATCTCTCCTTCTCCTGTCCCACAGTTCATCCCATTCAGAAAGGCCCATGATCCTCTGTGTGGCATTTTTAGGGACCTGGAAGCATTGCTTTAGGGTGAAGAGGCAGGGAAGTCTCTTTCTGTCACACCAGCTGCATGCAGCTAAATCAGCACAAACTGATGGTACACAAATAAAACAGATATTGTTGTTTCCACCAAGAGTGCCCTCCTGATATCTAGATTAGAACATGTGGATGTGAGGCATGGCGGAAGTGTTACCTGAACCAGCCCTATAGACCTGCTCCTAGCAATCAGAGGCTTTTCTTGATGAAGCATTAGAACATAATCCAAAGCTTGTAGGATTCCAGTATGAATCTGGGGCTACCCTATTAGTCTTCTATTTATGGCAGGGCATTTCTCATATGTACAACAGGCAACATCCACCCAACAGAAGAACTATTCTCTGGTTACAGAAAACTATGGACCACTGGACTTTCATATCAAATCAGAACTCCACAAAGTTCAGTTCACAAAATTTACCACTAAGAAAGGCAAAGCCTTTGGGTGTGTGAAATTGTGTATCTTGTGTTGGAATTCCCTTGTGAACTCTGGAGCAGCTGTAGTGCGTAAAGCTGCTTTATGGTGTTAAAACTACCTTTATGGCAGGACACACACACACACACACACACACAGAGGCTATAAACATCATACTAAGACCATCAAGTAATTTATACTACTTTAAAACATGAACAAAAAGCAACAATTTGGTTAAGAAGTACTCCTGGAGTAGACTCTAAACATACCAAGCTCCCCTGCAGCTTTGATGTCTATGTTGTCATAACCGCTGCCTATCCGAACAATGACTCGTAAGGCCTTGAATTTCTCCAGGTCTTCCCGGGTAAGAGTGATAGTGTGGTACATCATTGCTCCAACGGCTTCATTTAAAACCTAACACACACAGAGAAAGGAAAATATAGATATCAGTGAAGCAGATGGACATGTTCCAGTAACAGCTGCTGAAGTCCGGTGATGTGTCATATATGCAAGTATTGAGCAAGGCAAATGGTTCAATCTAAGTGCTCAGAACTCACAAGGAACTGTGGAAACCCTAAACAACCTCAGTATATATGTGAATAAACTCCCATAAGCTATTTTGTCTGGAAGGTCTAATCATTTGAGGTCAGAAGGCTTACCTGCTGAGAGAAAATGGATAAAAAAGAGCAACTGTCTGAACAAAGTATCATAAACAGTGATAATTTGCACGTGCTCTTTTGTCCTCATCATAAAGAATATTTATCAAAATTCCTTTGCATCCCCATGCCACTGAAACATCTTTTAGTATTGGATTTTTTTGGTATTAGATCCTGAATTGACTGAGTGACCTGTACTTCCATGCATTTATCTAAATAATGTTCATTTATCTAAATGATGTTCATTCATTTCTGAACCTTTGCAGGCCCACTGATCAGTAAACCCTTTGTTATGTAGACAAACATTTCCTTTTCAACAACAGTGATATAAATGGTAGAAAGACAGGTAGGACTTTTCCAAGAGCCATGAAGCAGCTAACCCCAGCTTACCTTTCTCTGAGATTATTCTAGCCTCTTTTAAGTTATCCCTTAAGATACCTTGTTGTGCCAGTATATAAGGGGAAGGGGTTTTGAGAAAAGATGGAGAAAAGGGCTAGAGGAACCTTCCCCAATCTTATGTCCTCCAGATGTATTAGACTACAATCCCCATAATTCCCTGCTGGCTGGGAATTCTGGGCCTAACAGGATACCAGATTGTGAAAGTATGTCAAGTATGTGAAAGGAAGCAAAGGCTAGAGTATGACCAGATGAAGTTGATCCTTTCCTTGCCCTTTCTCTGGTCTACAAATTGCATTCCACCTCTTTAGGGCTTAGCTCAGTACAAGTTGGAGGGAGCTGGAGAGCTGAGAAACTGACCACGGCAAAACGTGGAACAAGAAACTATTCTCAAATTCAATACTCACTTGCTAGAATTTGGTAGCCCATGACTTTCTGGTTTGTTGATAATGCCACAAATATTACAGAACTCTATGTGCCTACAGATACCTATCTAGTCAATGTGGGGAAGTCTGATAAGGCCTGCAACCTTACCACAGATGGAAATCCATGGCAGGGCAAGATGACCAAGCAGGTCTGCAACAGGCAAAAGTTCACTTATTGATCTCTCCTTGACTCATCAAGGACATTCCAACTTGGTTTGGGAGTAGTTCCTCCCCCTTTTGGAGGCAGAGTCAACTAACCTTAGCTGCTCTGTAGGAGGAGCAGCATCCCTCCAAGCACCGCAGTCTGAAAAATTTAAGAACCAAGGAAAACTGAATTCACTCCAAGGGTTACAGAGCAGTTGGTGTATAATGCCACTTTGTCTGCATGGAAAACAGAGTGGACAGCTGAAAGTTACAACATCTAGCTTTGAGAGACTTTTTTCTGTAATGGCCTATACCAGATGCACCATTTTTCAAACCATAGTTAAGTGAGTATGCTGCTCAAAGACAGCACCTGTCACAAGACTTGTGACTATGTGAGAAGATGCTGTGAGGACCTGTTCCAGGTTCCAGAATGAGGAAATTGTACTATATCCTTTAGAAAGATATGGACAAGATAGTGGTTGGGTATGCTGCAATTTAGGATAGCGTTCAGTGTTGCCTCTTGCCTCTTAAGCAAGAGTCTCAGGCCATTAGAAAGACTCACCTGCAAGTAATCCTTGATTTGCCATCAGCCCATTGCTGGTAGGTCTTACATGTGCTGCCATACATCTTGTTAGTGGATTCCATTCTTGAGAACAATGTTCTTGGCACTCTTTTTAACTAACCCAAATCCTTTGCTCCCTGTCTTTCGGTCTCCAGGCTGTGAACTAAAACATCTCTGGATTGGGTTGGATTACAATTCATTTGATAAAGGGGAAGCAGAGATGTTAGTAACTACTAAGACCTCTGGAATAGCAAGTTTACTAAGGTATTCTTGGTCACCAGTAAGACATCCATTGCCAGCTGCTGGACTCTCATAAGGGTTGCTGGCATCATCTGGAATGGGGCAAACACAAAGAGGAGGCTTGCTAGCCATGGTGATTCTAGGTCCATCTTCCCCAGTCTGATGGACTCAGAATTGTTAAACTAAAACTACATGCTATCACGTGCATGGACAATACTTTTGTAAAGTTGTACTTGTTCACTGTGGGTGGAAGAAGGGCAGTCGGACTCTGAGGACCTGCCTGGACTGTGCTACCAGGAGCTCCTGTGAAGCCAAAGCAAACAGGAATCATAGAATTATAGAACAGTAGAGTGGGAAAGGGCCACGAAAGCCATTCTGCTGTTGCAGGACACCAATTTACACCAGTCATTTGGAAGCCAAATGTGAAGCTAAACGATACTCTGAGCCACGGTCTCAGAGTATGCAAAAAGCACATTTCCGCCACATGCTGCTCTGCATGCTCTCCCTGGGAGCAGCTTAGCCACTTCCCTTCAAGCCACTCACTAGGTCTTGGGCCTAATGATGCTGATGGATGGGAAGACAGGTTAAGGCTTAAATATATATTTAAATCGGGCTGATTAAACCATGCTTTGCCAGCATTAACAAGGCCAGTCTCGAGTGTGTGTGGAGAGAACACCATCCTTTCTAGAGTAGCCACAGCTGGATGACCTTGCTTTCAACGGGAAGAGGCAGCTATTCCCAGAGCACGTTGGCACACTCTTCATGAGTCAAAGGAGACTCAAAAGAAGTACCCCCTTCCTCTGCATATGTCCTGCCTGCCTCCCTGTTCCAGGGAGCAGGGAGAAAGGTGGGCTGTATGAGTGCACAGATCACCACTCAAGTGACTGCTAGTCCAGTTAAGCAAGCTGTCCTTCTCTGTGTCCTCTGTAACTCACATGTACGGAAGACTATAAGGCTAAGAACTTACTAGTGCAGGGACATGCCATGCAAAAATTGAGGAAAGAAAAGTCTTGCCAAAGAAGGCAGCTTTTCTGTCATCTAAGCGGTGGTGCTTGATGAAAGTGGATGGTCAAACCCTGGTCCTGCCACACCTTCCTGGTGTTTGACCTCTGCTTGTATCTGGGCATTGCTTCTGCCTCTCCCCTTGCTGGTCTTCAACCTCTACTTGCATCCAAACTCTGCCTCTGGCCATGCTTCATTCTGCCAAGGCCTACATTCCTCTCCATCACCATTGATTCTGGTGCCCTGACTTTAGACGCTTCGTTACTATGGCTCAGAGCTAACAAGTATAGTCACTTATGTGGTTTTTGGACCAATGGCATTGAGTTTCTGGCCCTTCTAGTCTGTTGGGGGAGGAAATGTGCCATGTGCTTCAATTTTGAAGCTTCAGCAATAATGGAATTAGGTACTAGGGGGTTGGATAGGGAGAAGCAGTCTTCCTCTTGGACCCTCTTAACATTCTCTATTTTTTGAAAAGTTGGTTATGTAAAGAAGGGGTCTGTCCATGACTGTTTAGTTATGTGTATTAGGGTCAGTAGCATTTAGGTTGAGACTAACAGTACTATGTCCACTTGGACCTTGTAAAAGATTGAGTTGGAGACGGGGGGGGGGGCATAATAGTTTGATCTCTAGATCAAGGGTCTTGGCCTTTTTCAGAATGGGGTCTGATTTCATCTGAGGAGATGATAGGTTTGGTTCCCAGTGGCAGCATCTGGGGAATAGAGGAAAAATAGGAATAGTCAGAGCAGTAGCTATCTTGTGCAGGTAATGGGTCCCTGACTGGTGCTTGGTTGTGTAAGCTGGATGACTGGTGGACACTATGTAGAAAGTGATAAATCTTGAAGTACTTAAGGGAAAAGTTGTCCAAAAGCAGTGGTCAAAGATGGAGAGGCGGGATATTCAGATTTACCAGACCAGGCTCTTCAGAAGGTGCCATCCTGGGAGGCTTGGTGTGATAGAAGAGGCTTCAAGACTGACCAGTAAGGAAGGTGGGATTGTGGGTGCTGATAGTTAAGTGGCAGAGGGCAACAGCAGTGCTTTCTAGGTGACTAGTCACCATAATGCGAAGGAGACCTGTAATGGAGTTGAGGTGCAGGAGATCATCGTGGGAATTGGGGTCATCAGTGATTCTAAATTTCTGTAGTACCGGAATGAGTGGTACTAGAGCTCTAGTTAATTGAGTTGGAACTGAAATGGGTTCCAGTTTGGTGGCAGAATAAATTTAATGGGACAACTTTTCTCTTGTTGCTGCCGCTTTCAGTCCCAAGGCCCTAATGGCTGTAGGGCACCTATGAAGCATCAGCAATAATTCAGGGCTGTAGGAATCTTTGAATGGGATGTAGTCTGCCTGACCTGATCAGTATCAAGCTAGGGTGCTGGAGGCACAGTCTGAACCATTGGTCCAAGCAGATACTCAAAGGTGTTGGCACTGGACATATGGATGTCCTTAAAGTGGCATGTTGGCTGGTTGCACCTTCCTAGCTAGTCTCCTGCAAACACAAGTTGAAGTAATGTATAACAGCCAGTTTTGTGTAGCCAAGTCTGTCACTTTCAAGGCTTGTTCCTAAGGAAGATTGCTGAGGTGCATCAAGCTATTTTTCCTGGCCTGTTAAGTAAAGGCCTTGCAATGGGGGCAAGAGTAATCGCTGTAGAACTCTCTGAGACCCAGGAGGCACTCTGAGTACCTGTCAGATAATGGGAATCTTCGTGCTACAGTGGAAACATTTTTTGAAGATGACCTTGGAAGCGGTACACCACTGAGAGGGAAAGGAAGAAAACTCAAGAAATAGTAAAGTGGAGAAGAAAACTCTGATTCGTGCTTCAGAAGCAGAAGGAAAGAGAAAGAAGAAAACAGAGCATAGAATGACTTCTCTTTTTGCCATGAGGTGGAGAATGTTCTAAAATGCTGATTTTGCTGTACAGGAAAGAAAGGAATGGAGATGTAGGCAGGAGCCACTGTTGGAGAGAGCACAAAGGAAGGCAGCAGGGCTCTCATCCAAAAGCTGTTTACCTGCAGAATGTTCCACATACTGCTCTGTGCAAGCGCATACGCTCATATGGACAAGTCACAGAGACCACAAAGAAAGAAGGAAGGGTTCGTGTCGGGGAATTGTTATGATTCAATGCTCAACTGAGGCTGATGAGAGAAATATCTTTTCTAAACATTGGACAAGTGAAGGAAGAAGAGACAAACCATTCTTTGACATCTAATTGGCCTCGTGTAACTGGATACTTCAGATAAGAATTGCCTACACACCCCAATTTGATCTATATCTAATGCACAGATTTATATACTGCTTGCCAGAGATTCATCAAGAATAAGGCTTAGAGGTGTGAAAGTGCAGGGAAAATTTGGGATCTCCTCCCAACATCAGCTTTTTCCCTGAATTTTCCCATTTTTCCCAGGTCTTCACATCTCTTTTAAAGTTGCATTCACCCCCGTTCTTCCACACCAAGGGCAATCACAGCTCAATAGTGGAAAATGCTTCAAACTGGCAACAACTTAGGTGAGATTCCCTGGATACAG
The DNA here is from genome assembly GCF_004798865.1 of Varanus komodoensis. Classification (NCBI taxonomy): domain Eukaryota; kingdom Metazoa; phylum Chordata; class Lepidosauria; order Squamata; family Varanidae; genus Varanus; species Varanus komodoensis. Next base: position 2,432,578 of record NW_025336072.1, read on the forward strand.
CTTTACGTTTGAGTTGACCAGGCTATTTATTGCTGATTATGTAAAACTCATGCTGAAGCCTGCCATAGCAAGAGATAATTCCTTAAGTCGCAAGCATCCTGAGGACAGACTGAGCCATAAATGACAGTAAGCCTTCTAAGGATTTGCCTGCCACCTCCACCCCATCATTTTTGATCTTGTCATTCTCCCCATTCTTTCTCCCATTTATGTTCATTTCTCGGATGCTTGGATTTCTTCCCTCCAGTTGCCCCAAAGCATTTCTTTCTACATGACACCCCTTTTGAACTATTCATTGAGGTGTTCTGTATTCAAAGATACTTGCTGATAAATATTTTCTTGGCCAAACATACATATGAGAATGTTTATTATACTTCTAAGAACAAGGCGTTCTGACAAGGAATGGACCATTGCAGGAAAGGAAGTGTGATTTGGATTTACACAGCCGATAACAGAGAAGGCAGGATGAAGAGGCTGGAACAGGAGTTTGGAGGCAGCGATATAAAAGAAGATCACAACCCAGCTGAGCCTCTTTTGGGGTCAAACTACCCATTGCATTAATTGCTGCTATTCCCCCCATACAGTACTTAGAGAAAACAAAAAAAGGGCTCCATTTGGAGCCTATATGCTAACATTAAAGGAAAACAAGGACTGAAATGCTACAAAATCAAATTTATTTTATTTAAAACATCTGTATGCCACCCAATTGTGCAACAGCATCTCTGGGCGGCTCACAGAGTAATGTCAAAGTCTGACTGTTCAATATGTACTATTTTCAGAATTTTGTCCAGACATTAAGGCCCCATATTTCTCACAAGAACAAGGACCTGAATAAGGCCTTTGTTGTACATGCACCAAAGTGTTGTCTTATTTGCAGATCCCTTTAATATTGATGTTATTTCCAAATGGAACTCTACTTGCATTTAAAGCCCTCTGGATATATATATTACCACATATATTGAACCCAAAGAAGAAATTGCATTAAGGCTGAGCCAAATATGGCAAAGATTTGTGAAATATTTGGCCAATAACCTTGTACCTATGAAATGAAAAGTGAACACACGTTTAGAGTTCTGTGGCGAGATCAGTGGTACAGTTGTTAAGTATCCCCTTCTCACTTTTTGTTGATATCCTGATTCTGCTCTACCCTGATCTAGCTGGCCAAAGGTGGGCTATTGGGGAAAAGGTAAATGGACCCACATCTAATGTCTAGTTTGGATATTCGCTTGCTTCAGGCAACTGCATACTTTGGGACTTACCTCAAGCTTCATTTCAACTATGTTTGCCCTTTACCAATCTACTTAATAGGATCCACTAGGAAGTCAGATTCAAAAAATTCCTGGGAAACAGTTATGTAATACATAGATGAAAAACTAGTGTATTTGATCTGCTTTTATATATTAATTCATTTGCTTGCATCTATTGATTTTGTATCATTTAAAAAATCAATCAGGGCAGAGTAGCTAAATCTGTTCTTCATGAACACATGCTGTTTGTTACCAACAGCTGTTCACAAAACATTGGATGCAAGAAGCACAGCACCTGCACTAGGCGGATTGTTTGCATTAACCTTTTCCTACTTACCCACCTATTTTAAAGCCTATCTAACAAGATCAGTCAATTTTCAAATCCAGGAGATAGGGCTGCTTAAACAACGCCCAGCTATCAAATCCTAGGCAGATGCCATCAAAGAAACTAGCTGTGCTCAAGAATCCATGCCATGCATACTGTTTAGTGCAACCTCCCTGCAATCTGGCACCTTTCAGCTGTGTTGGACTACAAAACCCATTGCTCTCCAGCAAGCACAGCTGATGACAGTGCTGGCTGGGAATGATATAAACTGTGGTCTCAATACAAGCTGAAGGCTGCCTGGTTAAGGAAGTCTTATCAAAAGGGGGAAGGAATACTAGATTGATAGATACATATTCAATCACAAATTCACAAGGGATAAAGAGAACTCATAGATTCATTTCCAGCTTATCATAAAAGCTAGTTTACCTTTTCATGGATTTCCTGAGTTGACTGTGCATCACAGAATGCAACAGTAGCCAAGTCCTTCAAAATTGGCATCTCCACTGTGCAATCCCTTCCATCTAGTAAAGCCACCAATGGACGAGGGTGCATAGGGCCATTCATTATTTGTGGGCGAATACCTGAAAGAAATAGAACCCAGATGTTAAATCAACTTAGTGGCACAGTGGATGATCACAATGAAGGATCCAAAACAGCAGTTAAGATGCTTGGGCTTTACAAAAGAGGATGGTGCTTTAGGAAAGTAGTCACAGCAGGATGGGTTTGATTTAATAAAATTGATTTAAATCACTAGTCAGTAAAACTAGATTTACATTATGATTTTCTACATTATTTCCACCTATGCTTGCCTCACCTGTAGATAGAGGAAATTCATTAAAATATTCCCAAACTGGGCCTCTTTTATGGCTTGTTGTCATTATAGATTTTTTTCCTCCAGGGAAAGAATAATACAATAAACCTCAGGCTATACACAAAAAGATCCTAAGACATGTAGAATATTCTGCTCAAAAGGTTTCACTTTCATTGTTACTGCTTGCCCCTCCCTCCTCACATTTAGCTTCTTCTGCACATTTATTCCACTCCCAACAAGCTTCTATTCACTGATTTTTTTTTTGAAACTTAGCATTTAAGGGGTAAAAGGGTTAATTTTGCATATATAGAGATTTGCAAAGGAACAATGGAATTAAGGTCTTCCCCTGTCCCCTCAACTCTGTATGTTTATAACTTTTTTGCTGCAAAGAACAGGGATGTTATCTCTGCAGACACAAATCCACAGTTGTGAGAGCTGTAAAACCAAGCACCTGTGATAATATTTAGATAGAAAAACTTGCCCAATAATCTTACATGTTCTGGAAGAATATGTTCTTGTGAATGGATTAACAGAATTACCAAAAAATTAAACATTACATGAACATACAGCCACATGCTACATAATTAAAAACCAATCCTTATTTCATGATGAATAACCTTTGGACTATAATGTATGTTGAAAAGAAAATGATCTTCATATTTTTTCTCAAAAAGCATTTTATTTTTAAAAATCTGATTTTTATAAAATCCAATATAAAAATAAGTCCTATGAATTAATATTTTAAAAATCTGATTTGTAATTTTAACCACTCTGATTCACAGCTTTATTTCCAGTGTCTGTATTCTGAAATTTAATTTAAATAGCTTATAGTGCAACCCTCTACATGCCTACTCAGAGTTATGTCCTGCTGAATTCCATAGTGCTTACTCCCAGGTAAGTATTTATGAGATTGCAACCTTAAGAGTTATTTACATGGGCTTGTCTGTAGTTTTCCTTCCACACACTGATCAACAGTTACCCTATTTCAGCAGTGCTGCAGTTGCTGCATTTCAAGTGCTTGCGTACCATACACTAGAACAGCCTATCTCAAGCTGGTACATCTTCATATATGTGGGGATACAGGGCCATACTGGCTGGGGGTTAATGGAGTTGCAGTCAAATACTTCTGAAGGGCACTGAGTTTGGAAAGGTCTATAGGCAATGCAGTTTAGTGGTTAGAATGCTGGACTTGGACCAGGAAGATCTGGGTTCTCATCCCCACTCAGCCATGGGGATGGGAAGCTTACTGGGTAACTTTAAGTCAGTCACAGACTCTCAGCCCAACCTACCTCACAGAACTGTTGTGCGGATAAGATTGAGAGGAGGAGGAAGTGGCTTATGTAAGCCACCTTGCATTCTTGAAAGGGAAAAAATTGGGATATAAATATAGTAATAAAATAACTTCATGCTAGCATCTCTGAATGCAGATGAATAACACAGGTTCCTTGAAGCAGTACAAATTTACATTTCCAGAAGTTCTAATAACCAAAAATCTGCCACCTTCAAGTAGACTTTTATCAGTTTTCACATTTTTCTGTTAAGACATAAAGCCCATGGCTTTCAAGTAGTGTCTGTATCCCCAAACATTCAGAAGTTTCAACTTGAGATAAGTTTTTTCCTGCATGTCATGCAGGAAACTATGTTTGAAACAGAATAAAACAACATTAGGTTTGCTGTTGAAAGGGGAAAAAAAGTGACATCAATTCATACTGCACAGGTACAAGTTCTGTGCTTTCCTAAGTTTGAGTTTGACTCAGCTCAAATTTCTATGCCTGGCCAAATGCTATACCTTTCAGGATGCATTCTATAAACTGTTATGAGAATCAACATGCAGAGCACACATCTGAGGATGTATACAAACAGCTGGGGCTTTGAGTGATACAGGCCAGGAACTTCAAATAGCAAAGACCACCTATGAAAGCAGTGCTCTGAGGGATGCTTTTCTGATAAAAGAAACCTGGCATTATATTACTGAGCTTTCGTCTTAAGGACTCAGGGCCACAGTTCAATCACAACACATGCCATTGAATCCTGTGCAATTCTGTCTAAGCACTGAATGAATTAATGAATTTACTTTGGAAGGACCTCCCTGGTAAGTCTAGAACTTCCTAAATTCTCACAGAAGAGTCCCTCCTTAAAATTATTGTTCAAGGAATAAACACTAGATTGCTCAGAAATTGAGTGATGCTGAATTCAGCAAATATTATTTTTGTAATGTAACCCATGAATAGTCTACATTCATACGGAAATTATAAATAAATACTGAGAACCAAAGTTATTCTAATCATGCAGATCTTCAAAAGGTTAAGAAAATCACTATTTGATTTCCTTTGTTATTAAACCAAATTATTATTATTATTATTATTATTATTATTATTATTATTATTATTATTATTACATTTCTATGCCGCCCCTTGCCGAAGCCTCGGGGTGGCTTACAACACAATAAAATACATTGAAATACAATAGAACATAATAAATTACCATTAAATACAAAAATACACTGAGTTTCAAACATAATAATATAAAATTAAAAATAACAGTATAAAATAAGTAAATAAATAATATAGGAGGAGAAAAGAGAAGGAAGAAGAAGTTGCCCTGGCCAGATCATATATTTTAACAATTAAAATGATGTTTAAATAAAAAGGTCTTTACCTGGCGCCGAAAAACCAGTAACGACGGTGCCAGGCGGACCTCTTTGGGGAGTGAATTCCATAGGTTGGGCGCCACCGCAGAGAAAGCCCTCCTCCGAGTACTTACTCTCCTAATTTCTTTCATGGAGGGTTCCCGGAGAAGGGACTCTCCCGCAGATCTCAAGGGGCGGTCGGGCATATACGGACGTAAGCGCTCGTTCAGGTAGCCAGGACCCAAGCCGTTTAGGGCTTTATAGGTCATAACCAACACCTTGAATTGGGCCCGGGCTTCAACGGGAAGCCAGTGAAGCTGACGGAGGACTGGAGTCATGTGAGCATAACGCCCCGTCCCCATCAGCAACCTGGCAGCTCTATTTTGCACCAATTGAAGTGTTCTGACTGTCTTCAGGGGAAGCCCCACGTAAAGCGCGTTACAGAAGTCTAGGCGGGAAGTCACCAGCGCGTGTGTCACCGTCGCCAGGCAGTCGTACTCCAGGTAGGGGCGCAGTTGATTAATCAGCCGAAGCTGAAGGAAGGTGCTCCTCGCCACCGCTGTCACCTGAGCTTCCAAAGAAAGCTCCGGGTCGAGGAGTACTCCTAAGCTGCGGACCTTGTCCCTAAGAGGGAGTTTTGCACCATCCAGGACCAGGTCAAATCCACCCTCTCCAAAACCCGATCCACCAAACAACAGGACCTCCGTCTTGTCTGGATTGAGTTTCAGTTTATTGGCCCTATCAGTACATTTGCTTTCTATATTGCTTCAGAACATTCGGAGCAGATGTATTAAACAAAGTCTCAGTGCACATATAGAGTCATAGGGGTTGAAAGGGGCCAGAAGGCCATCAGGTCCAACCCCCTGCTTAGGACACTAAGTTACACCATCCCATTTAGATGACTATCCAAATGCTTTTTGAATGCCTTCTAGTGAGGGAGAGTCCACAACTTTCCTGGGTTAATAGGTTACGTTGTTGTACTGCTCTGACAGTCAGGACGTTCTTCCTGGTGTCTAGTCTAAAATGGTTTAACTTGAGGCCATTATTCCGTGTCTTGCACTCTAGAATAAATGAGAAGAGATCTTGCCCTTCCTCTTTGTGACAGCGTTTCAGGTACTTGTAGAGTGCTATCATATTTCCTGTTTTCTCTTCCTGAGGGTGAACATGCCCAGTTCACTCAATCTTTTCTCATAGGGCTTTGCCTCCAGTCCTTGAACCTTCCCTGTTGCCCTCCTCTGTATCTTTTCTAGCTTTTCTACTTCTTTTTTAACTTAGGTGCCCAGAACTGGACACAGTATTCCAGATGAGGTCTGACTAGTGCTGAGTATAGTGGAACATAGACTTCATGTATTTTGGAAGTGATGTTTCTGGTAATGCAGACCAAAATAGAGTTTGCCCCTTTTGCAGCTGAATCACATTGTTGGCTCATATTTAGTTTGTGATCTACAACAACGCGAAGATCCTTCTCATTTGCAGTATTGTTGAGCCAAGTGTCCTCTGTTCTTGTAGAAGTGCATCTGGTTTCTTGTTCCTAAGTAGACAAATTGGCATTGTTCCTATTGAATCTCATTCTGATGCTCTCTCCCCAGTGTTCTAATCTATCAAGATTACCCTGTATCTTATCTCTGTCTTCCAGGCTATTTGCTATTTGCAGGGTATTCCACTCAGCTTTGAGTCATCTGCAAATTTATTTATCTTTCCTTGTACTTCCTCATCTAAATCATTATTGAAAATGGTGAAGAGTACCGGTCCCAAGACAGAACCTGGTGGCACCGCACTTGTCACCTCTCTCCGGTTTGAGAATGTGGCATTGGGATAATGAGAAGCCACTCACTGGCTGTGGTTAAATTTCACTGTGGGGATTCTCATTAAGGTGGTGGCTGCCCTTTTGAATTTTTGGATGCTGTGGGCACAAGCCTGGCAAAAGTAGGTTTCTGGGGTGGTTAGTAAGCCACCTACAACAGCCCATGGGTTGGCCTGGGTGGTTTGTCAACCACTCCAACAACCCATGCTCACTGGAGTTGCACATAGCAAGGTGCTGTGGTGCTGGTGGTGAGGGCTTTGAGTGCCATCCTGCCTGCAGGCTCTGCAGACCACTGTGCCCAATAAGCCATCATGGATTGTGCTGATTGTGTGAACGGTGTCAGTGACTAAAGGTATTCTCAAAGTCATTAATGAAAATGTCCAAACATAGAAAGGGAAGGAAGAAGAGGAGTGCTTTCAGTACTGAACACCTGAGACAGTGTACTAAAATCTTATGGGGAAGGACATATTAAATAGTGTCCAATCAGAGTCCAAATAGCCATTAGTACAACAGAAAGGCAACAACAGTGATGTGAAACAAAGAAAATATTACAGTCGCACCTCTGTCCAGGCTGTTATTTATAGATCCCATACCAGCTCTCTCTATAACAGATGACAATAAAACCTTGGATAATATGGTAGTGTATGCAATTCATTCAATGTAATGAATTCGTATCAGCTCCTATTTTTCAGGAGGTCAGTTGGCATATACACAGAACAAACGAGCCTGCACATAATTGTGTGATCAGGCTGATGGTAAGCAGTTGCTAGGTGAATTTATAAACTGTCACTCCTATGCATAGCAGCTTCCTCCCAAATGTGCTGGACATTTTGACAGAGTTGTTCAAAAGGCTGTGGCACTGGTTTGAAGGGTGGGGAGCACAGCTGAAATGGTGGAGAGAAGGCAGGCATGGCTCAGGGTGTAGAAATGCCCTGGCCTGGCTTTAGGGAAAGTATTGTTTGAGGTTGTTATTTTAACAGAAAAGCCCAACCCCAGCTCTTTACTGTACATTTTGTAGAAACACACAGAAGATTTCACACCTAACCGTAGCTTAAAAGAAAATCCAGGCAGCGAATTAAAAATTTTGCAAATGTAAAAAATTAATATGGGCTACCTTGCTTCTACGTCTTTGTAGTTCCCCTTACTGAAAATTAATGCATCTTTTCAGCACTTCATCCAGATGGAAGTGCAACTGTGTCACAGTATGCAAGGCAGAGTGCTGAGATGATTTGGATAAGTGAAAGAAGCTTGCCCTAAGCAGATCACCAGGATTAAAGGGGAAAATGCATAAAACTGAAAGACTTGCAATCCAGAGCTGAATTGCTATTCTTCGTCCAGATTAACCCCTTTCCTGGTCTAATAAAGCATTCCAACTGTACACTGACACCAGAGTACAATCTCTAGGACTGAGAATATCACTTAATGACAGTCTCACATTGCTACTGTCAAAAGCAGAATGGAAAAGCAACTCAGAGGGTAATTGAAGCTAGATTCCCCACCAAGACAATGGCTTTACATGGTCACTGCTGGTTATGCTCTGGATCAGTTCCTATGTTCCTCAATAATTTGTAATCAGAGCTTAGTTTCTAAGGGAAGCAGGAAACACTCAACAACAATGCAGTTTGGGGTTTGTGCCTGTTTTGTGAAACCATAAAACACTGAACACAAAACAAAATGGGTATTTCTCTGAAAGTTCTATTATCAGATTAAATTGATAATGTTGCAAAGTAAAATTCAACTTTCCTTTCCCCCTCTCCTAATAACATCATTTGTATCATTGGAAGTCAAATACTGGCATGTTTGCAAGAGCTGATAAACCATACTTTTCAGGCATCATATTTATGCAGCAGAGCTCCTCAGAGCTTTTTGAACTGGTAGACACATTTGGAATTGAGAGTTTGCATTACAGGCAAACTCCCCAAATATTTGAAACATATTCTTCTGCTCCCTCCAACACCTATTTGCAGAAGGTAAACTGATGAGGACCAGATACAAACCACTTGAGCAAGAACCTGAGTACAAGGTAGATGCAGGATCCATGTTCCAAAAGTCATCACAAATTAGCTCCCACAAAGCACAAGTAAGTACCAATTACATAAAAGGCCAGGTGGTAAGACTCAAAGAAACTCATACACACAACACCCTCATCAGAAAGAACACAGCTCACACTTAAAAAACAAAAACAGTCAACACACGTGGGCAAGGCACCCTTTCTCACTCCCTGCCACCTTCTCTTGCCTGCCAGCACATCTGCCACCCAGTTAACTTTTTCCTCCTTTACTGGGCACCTTGGTACACTTCAAATCGAAGCACTAGGTTGAAGTGCCCACTAGTTTTACCTTTAAAGAACATCTCTGCAGCCCAGGTAGGTTTCAGAGGAATTTTTGAAATAAAAAGGATAGGGAGGTTAGCATGTCATTTAGCATACAGCAGCATCCCCCATTCTTAAAATTATTTTCAAAATGTTGACAAAGAAACAGGGAAGGAAACACCAAATGGAGATGCCTGCCAGTACACCAGGGACATGAGCACTGCAGAATATATTGTCACATGCCAGGGACAAATTTTAGTAGGAAATGTGGCTTAAAGGTTTCTTTTCTCTTAACTGAAAACAACAATGGGATCAATTATTTGAACTTCTGAGAGAAACAAAATTTTGGAAGTGCAGCTGTAGAAGAATAGTTACCAGTAATTACATTTCAATAAAAACTACTGACAGGTTAACAATCACGTGAAGTAAGGTATGCCCCATTGTTCAAATGTGCTCTTTGAAATGTTTGATTATCTGCCCCACCCCAGCAACAAAGATTTGCAACTACAAACCCTTTAAAATATAAATTATGGTTTGAAGGCATTTACACTGGCAGGTACTATACAAAAGCATAATCTCAGTGGTTAATGCTAGTGAAAAAATGGATGCAAATGTTCTAAGGGGAGGTTGCTCCCCTTATGAATGATCAATTGAGAACATAAGGGGCAGAAAAGAAAAAAAACTTGCTGCAATTCTAAACACACTAGAAACTGGTATGACTGTTTTCTGAAAAAAAATATTTAAAATCAGGAGGTAACTTGGGGAGCAAATTAAAGCCTCTTCTATGTTGAAATATTGTGCTTATGATGTAATATATTCCATCTCCCTTGTTTATACCATGATGCCTTAATATTGCTTCTGCCTTAGCCATCTCAAATCATATTTGCCTGGGACATGGGAAAAGGAGCTGCAGCATTTCACAAAAGTAAAGAGACAAATTATCAACAGAATATATGTTGATGTGCAGAGATTAAAGCAGAGGCAGGACCAGAGGGGCAAAAATATATCATTCTATTCAGTGGGAGCTGGTTGCCAATAAATGTGTACAATAACAATATTTAACACCAATAAATATTGTGTATAAATTAAAAAGGAAATGGAATCCAATTTTCTGACCAGAATATCAACAAGGCGCTCCTGAAAAGCTTTCAAAATGAAGATGGTCTGTTTCTTCCTTTCAGAGTTTTTCCGAAAAGAAGCCAGTTGTCAAAAGCATTGTTCATTTTTATTTTTATTTTTTGTGGGGAGGGAGCTTTCAAAGACAGTTGGAGGACGGGGTTCTGTATATACACTGAGATCTCAAAACTGCTCCACCCCAGCTCAGAAGCTGCACAGCTTGTTGCACATAGCTCAATGCATAAAGTGCTTTTGTTGCATTTTAGAAAAAAAATACACAAAGCCTGCTTGTCCTCTTTTGCGGCTCCTCCCCATTGCCATCCACTTGTATCCGATTCCAGTAGCACCCCTGCCAAGTGAATTAGGGAGTACTCCCTGGTAAATGGCAGCCTTTGTGTGGCTGCAAGGCGGCTGGTACTATCTTGCCTATCTTGCCGAAACAAAAGCAGAAGAAGCCATTCACCTAATTCTTATTAATCTCACTTGCCTACTCCAAACTGCAGCTTCTTTTAAAAACTAAGTAAGAACGGGTTTAAACATCTTCTCTGGCAGTACATAAAAAGTGCATCAAGAAGCAAGACAAGCGTTCCCTTGAAACCCCTTCATTTGCAACAAAAGTCACTACAGTTCTAAAAGTCAATGGCACACTTTATTAAACAAACAGAGAAAAGAAAACAGGAAATTTCCCCTTGCCTTGAAAATGTTGCCTCCACATTCTTCTTCTTATTAAAAACTGCACATGGTGGTGGTGGTGGTGGTGGAGGAGGAGGGGGAGAGGGAGAGGGAGAGAAAGAGAGAGGGAAGGGGGGAGAGAGTATAAAATACTACATCACTGTTCGGTGTGCTGACTTTCCTCTTGTCTATGAGGGGATATCTTCAAACACGCATCCCCATGGTCCACAGCTGCAAAGTTTTGAGACAAATGTTTCTTTGAACACGGGAGGGAAAAGAAAAGGCTTTTGTCCCACCACAGAATAATAGTCTGAAATTGCGAGAGGAGTTTGAGTCACCTCTGTGTGGCTCCAAACTCTTTCGAACACTCCCGCAAGACCTTGCTGCAGCTTTTACGTAACTAATCAAAGTTCTTTCCCACCCCTTGAATAAATTCATGTGAGTGCTGCCCCCCAAAATAAACAGATCTTGCATTATGCATTCTGAAGTGTTTATTTGTTCCGCCCCCCCCCACAATCCCCAACCATCTTGTACATTTGCCCCATTTTCATGGTTGTCTCAAATGTTTTTATTTGTGTCACACTGTGTTATTTTGTTCCTTAAAGAGAAATGTTTTCTGCTAATGGAGGGGATGCACTTGGGGCAGGGCCGTTATTGCCAGCAACAAAAGCCAACACGGCTAGATGACATGCACACACACACACTGCTGGGGCTTGCTCACTGCTGCCGCTCACGTGGCACATTTTATAAGCAATTCCACAAATAGTTAAGTCAGCAGGAGTAACTTGACCCCTAAATATCTAGGATTTGGAACCAGGTCTAGTACTCTTTCTGATGCAGTTCCCTCTGATGCAGAAGTTTGCAGTGCACATGTGCATGATACCCAAAATAATATTAAAAAGTAAGAGTAGCATCCCATTTCTGATGCCTGCACTGGTTTATTGATCATAAAGTTTCTTGCTCTTTGGCTTCCCTTTTACTCTTCAATATACAGCTTTGAATTCGTCATACAAGCTGGAATTCACATAGGAAGATAGTGACTGGATGGTAATGTTTGCTCTTTGGTTTGGCTGAACAGTCTTTCTCCTGACCTCCATCTTGGAGCATACTTATAAAAGGCATACAGCAGGAAACCAGTCTCATCAAAATGCATTTTATTCTACCATCTTTTGGAAGGCTGAATAGATTACACTCAGCCCAACGAAAATGAGGTCTGATGAACAATAGTGCTATCAACTGACAGAGCCAAGGTTTGTGCCAAGAAACATGAACAGTGTTAAGTGAGAGTGCACTCAATAATCAAGCCACATAAAAGAAATTAGCAGAGTTGAAGTTCATACACTGTAGTTTTCAGTTCTGCTACACTACAGGTAACATTCTCTTTTGATTCTAACTCAAAAAAAAGTGGGTTAGAAGACCGTCTATAAAAGGCTAGTGCTTAGGAACACAGGAAGCTGCCTCATACTGAGTCAGACCAACAGACCATCTGTCTCAGCACTGATGGGCTGCAATAACTCCCCAGGGTTTCAGGCCAGATTCTTTCTTAGCCCTACCTGAAGATGCCAAGGATTGAAGTTGGGACCTCCTGCAAGCAAATCAAATGGTGTATCTCAATGAGTGATTTCCCCTCCCAACAAAAAAAAACATTTTAACAAAATTCTTCATAGATTATACAAGGAATTATAGAACCTGTATAAATGAGGGATGGGCATTACAAATGACAGGAGATGTGTGCATGCTTATAGTGGTATGAAAATTGTTAGGGTACTTCTAGAACAGACAGAAATTCCAGGTCTGGTAAACATGTAGTCCAAGACACTGTGATAGCTATTCTGATACTGTGGTATTTTGAGGTTTTCCACTTCAATTGAGTCGGTGGATGAGAGGCTTGTCTTACAATAGCAGCTATATCATACAAAGAGCAAGGCCAGCCACATGTAACATGATAGTATGAGCATGCACATTCCCTTTCAGTGGAATTGAACAGCTCCAGATTATCAGAGGGAATATATATAGGGGCAGCCAGAAATGTACCTAGAGTTGCAGGGTACAAGTTGGTTTATATATTAGGGAGAGATTCAAACATATGCTTAATCTGCATCTTGAAATATATTTCAATTGCAAGGATCCTAACTTTATCTGGATTATGCCTAAATGTATATCTAAATAATATGCCACCTGTTAGAAAGGCACTTTGACGATTAAAATCTATTGCATCTGTTGTTATGCGCCATCAAATAGTCTTATAGAAAGTTCTCCAAAATATCCTATCCATAACAGCTCTGTTCAGCTCTTCCAAGTTCAAGGTTGCAGTCTTCTTTATGCCTTCAATCCATCTCATATTTGGTCTTTTTACTGCATCTACAGCCTATGAAATGCCACTTTGTATTACAGTATGATCATCATCTAATCAGGTGTTGCTGAATGTTTTCCAGTTGCTAAGGCACAAGGATGTAGGCAAGACACTTGGAGGTCTTTGGCTGTGTATGAGAGGAAATGGTTCTGATTGCCCTGAAGGAGACAAGTGTGAGATTGCTCATACAGAATCTCTCTGGATCTTATCATTCAATATCATCTTGGGCAAGATGCTTCAGAAGGTAGTTTCTGAGCAATGCCAGATGCCCTGGATAATGCTGATTATTTGAATTTATTTCATTCTACTTTCACACCTGGATTTGGCATGGAAACAATTCTGAACACTTTTCCAGGAGGAGAACAGGAGGAATATGAGGCTCATGAATATGTTAATTCATCTGGATGACTCAGCAGCTTTTAATACCATTGAGCATGGCATGCTTTTAGAGTGCCTATTCTGATAGAGATAGCCATGCTGTGGTCCAGTGCTGCTGCTGCTCACTGGAAAGCTGTTTTCAGGAAGTATGGTGGGGGATTATAGCTATTTTCCATTGTATCATGGTATGTATGGGACTCTATTTTGTCCCCTCTGCTGTTTAATGGAGGGGACACAATGGAATGCTGTTTGGGATGAGGTGTCATCTGTATGCTGATGACACACTATTAGGGAAGGACTATGCTCAATAGCCTAGTACATGTACATCCTACACATGCAAAAGGATTCTTCTCTGATATGTGAGTGCATAATTAAATGGACCAAGTGAGAATTGATTTAAAAAAAAGACAGCCTTTCCAACTGACAACTTGGGGAGCTGCTGACAACCACAGTGGATGATATGCATATCACAAGCTTTTCGTTTTCACAGGTATTTTAGGATTGCTTCTGTTTTTCAGATCCTGGACTGATCCAGGATCCAGGTTTAGGTGCGTGCTGGCTAGGCTGGCAGAAATAGAGCTCCTCACCCCTTCCTCCCCATGTTAGTCCTCCAGCCCCCTGAAAATGCAACACAGAGAGTTGGGAGGGGTGCTTGGCAGGGCGAACACTGGTGCATGTGAAGGAGGAGGGATACCCAATTGTGTTGCTGTTTAACTGAACAGTGATCTTGGAATTCACTGAAGAGCCAAGCACTGATGTTCAAGTAGTAAATAAATGACACACGCACACACACACACACAGAGGCACATCCACACCAAAGAATGCTCATTATTTATTAGTTGGTATAGGTAAATTGACAACAGCTGAGATAATATGCCACCATCAAACAAACCAACAGCAGCACTAAATGCTTATATCCACAAGCAATACAAGCATGAGCAAGGTTCCCTTGCAAAGCCAATACTGTTCTTAACACCAGGGGAAAAAGAAAGGTCAATAGCTGGTTAAGGAATCACTGATCCAGAACAACACTCACATAAACAATTCCCAAACTCAACAAATTATTTTTTTCAAATAGAAAAACTGCTACAGAGACAGTATGAATCACTGATGGCCACCAGATTAGCTGTATTACTTCTTACTATCTCAGCCTCAATTCCCATAGGTAAAATGGGAATTATGGTGTAGTGTAAATGTTGTGAAAGCTGGAAACTGCCTTAATGTATTTGAACGTGGTGGAAGTGGACATGCTCATGACTACAGTTTTGGAATTTCCCACTTAAGTCAAAATCCCTGTTTATTTCAGGCACCACATTGGGGTTACTAAATTATGCCATGGATCATCGGAGTAAACCATTCTTAAATTCATAAACTTAATCAAGCCCACCTTGTTAATGATAGACCAAGGCAAATATAATGCATGCCTTGATTGTATGAAACCAAGGTTAGTTATATAAAAACTATTTGTAACCATTGACCACTTCCATCTCCTGGAAAAGAGATTTTACATTTTATAAATGCATTTGTAATATAAGGTAATAATACCAGACTTCTTCAGAAAGTCACTATATGGATTGCTGAAATAATGCATGCAAATGGATTGGGCATCTAAAGAACCTAGTAACTAGTGGTGAGATTGAAGACAATGGGCCAGTCAGTTATGAGAGAGGTCCTACTGTCCAACATCTTGGCTTACAATCAGTGAAAAATCCTATGATCCTAGGGAGAAGTGAGGAAGGATGTGCTGCCAGCTAACAGGCCATGCAACCAATGAGTGGTAGTCAAGGCTGTCTGGAACAGGATGGCAAGAGCTAGAATGGCCTAATGACAACTAATGGGTACTGGGGGACAGGGAGGAAAAGATTCTTGCCAGTTTATTGCAGATCCACAGCAGAAATTAAGCACTTTGCTTGACTTGAAAAGGTCATCAAGATTTACAGATTTAGTTTCTGGAAGAGACACTGTTTGATCCTGCAGTTCCTCAGCATCAGGTACAATAGAGGACAACTTTCATTTAATGCAAAACACTACATGCTTATGGGAAAATATATTTACATTCTATTGAAATGTGTTTTTGTGGGAGGTCGATAAGAAAGCCATGAAACATAAACTTAAAACTTTTCAATATGTTAAAACAGATGCTGGAGAGAGAATAACTACACCAACACGGCAGAAGGGAACAACAAAGCTGAGGTGAACCATGAATGTTATTGAGAGAAAAGTTTATTTCAGCACAAACAAAATCATACTAAGTTTAATGTGTTTCAATATAAAAATAATCAGAGATACCTGAAAGAGATCTTTCTTAGGATGTATCCTACAGAAAACAAGGTGTACAATTAGATCCCATCTTTAAATCTTTAGGCTAAGTTTTAAAACTAAACTGTAGATTACATTCTACCCCAAGGTAGATCAGATTCCTGGTCTAGCACAACCAGCTGTTATCTGGTTTGGCAGAATATAGCGCTAGGAAACCAAGCTTAATTAAGTCTAGCTGCAGTGAAAAAGCAATTCAGTATTGAGCTTATTAGAAAAAGGGCTGTATCGTAAAACATTTCTACAAACCCATGACCACAGTGAACCAAAGGGTCAGGAAAGAGGAAGAAGCTCTGCACATATATGCATGTTCTCATGCAGTGGATGTGGTGGTAGGGCACTCCCACCAACACAGCACCACATTTTGTTGGATGCCACTCTCAAATACATATTTATAAAGGAGAAGGATGCAGGTATCTTCTTGGGGATTCCATCCCACACCCAAAATGCCCAATGGGTACCTGCTTGTGATATTCTTTTCACAAGGATATAAAGGGGAAAATACAAAACCAACCATCCCATCATTTTCTTATACATTTATTTCTAAGAAAGCTTGGGCAGGTATTACAAAGAATGTACCTTACTTTATTACATGCATTAATCTTTAAATATATTTTGGTAAGCTAGATCCAGTGCACCATAGAATTCTCTGATGGTTATCCTATAACACTGTTTATCTGAAAGGTTATAGTAGCAGGATTCTAATATCATGGAGAAAACTCACAATTCATTTCACCATTGAAGAAAAACAACAATGCTGCTATTGTATGCACAAGTTACGCTGTTTGAACCCCTTTGCACCCCTCTGATTTAATGAGATTTAAGCCAGGTAGCTGTACAAGGACTGCGACCTAACAACAGAACTTGTGTGTTGTCTTCCTAGATTTATTCTCAGTGGTTAGAATGGAATTGGACCAAATTGCTAATTGTTCTTTTTTGACCGATATAAAGGTAAGAGAAATAATTTTCTGCAATTCCAGAAGTTGAATATAGTTTCCCGAGGAAATTCTACTGAATACCAACAACAATACTAGAATATGATGCAAAATGTACAGTAGAAATGTTCTCATGATCCATACATTCCATATAACAATTATCAACGAGGAATAGTATAGGGTGGACCTATTCCAAGGTCAACTTTATTAAGAAACAGTAGAAAGATGTAAAGATGCCAATAATATGGCAGAGGCTAGCTTGACACAATGTGGGGCAAAACAGTAAACCAGCCCTGTTCCCCATAACAAGTTGCTAAACACATGGAGGATCCATAAGCGCAGTCTTCCATTATGGTATTTATTTCACTGACTGCAAGATCCTGGGCAGAGGTGAGAGAGATAAGTCATATACACTTGCTGGATGTTGTCCAACTTCAGAACTCTTAATAAAAGAGAAGCTCTTTACTGTGGTCTGAATGCCAGAAAGGCAGAGAAAAGGTGAGGAACAGAACAAAAGATCATTCTGTTACCAGAAAAGAACTGGAAGGTTTTGTAAACCATTTTACAGGAATCATTTTAATCTGGTTCCATATGTTTTAAGCTACAGTTTATGTCTTACCCTAAAAAGAAAACAGGAAAAAGCTTCTGTTTTGCTTATGGGGGGGCAAAGGAAGGCTTCCTACCTTGTGAATGAAAGCTAGATACAGTAATTATGATAACACTTTCTATGAATGGCTAGTGTAGTGCAGTGGCTACAGCCAGTATGGTGTACTGGTTAGAGATACAGAGTAGGCTTTAGAAGATCTCATTTCCTATCACTACTTGGCCATGAAGCTCACTGGCTAACTTGGGGCCAGTCATGGAAGGTGAAGATGCTGTTGCATTCATATTTTGCTTGTTGGAGACTGTGGACAGCGGGTATGCCTCGGTTCACAATGATGTGAACAGATTTGCTGGACTAGATGGACTGCTGAGCTGATCCAACATGGCTCTTCAGGTGTTACTGGATAAGTTTCAATTATTGAGGCCTGAGGATGTGGACAAAGTGCTTGGTCAAGGTACCGGCCCACCACCTGTGTGCTCAACTCTTGCTTCTCATGGCTTATGGTCGGCATGTCATGAACAGAGCCAGGTGGGACCAGGGGTCAGGCTAGATGGCCCTGGAGACCCCTTCTGATTTGCTGTGTTTCTGTTTCCATTATGAGAACTAAGCAAGGGATTGGCAGTTGGGTCCAGGAGGCTGTAAATGCCTCCTTAAAAGAGGGAGTTGTGCCATCCTTTTTAAAGGAGGCTGTGATCAGGCCACTCCTAAAGAAATCTAACCTGGACTCAGAAGATGTGACTAATCACAGGTCTGTTGCCCATATTGTCTTCCTGGGCAAGGTGTGAGAGTGGATGGTAGCCAAATAGCTCCAAGCACTCTTGGATGAAATGGACTATCAAGAACCATTTCAACCAGGCTTCAGAACAGCTTTTAGAACAGAAACTGTCTTGGTCACCCTGTGGGTTGACCTTTGCCAGGAAAGAGACAGGGGGAGTGCAACCCTGCTGTTTCTTTTGGACCTCTCAGCGTCTTTCGATACCTTCGATCCTGGTATCTTTCTAGATAGGCTAGTTGTTATTATTATTACTACTACTACTACTACTACTACTATTATTATTATTATTATTATTATTATTATTATTATTATAACATTTCTATGCCGCCCCTTGCCAAAGCCTCGGGGCGGCTTACAACACAATAAAATACATTGAAATACAATAGAACATAATAAATTACCACTAAATACAAAAATACAAAAAAATACACGGAGATACAAACATAATAATATAAAATTAAAATTAACAGTATAAAATAAGTAAATAAAGAATATAGGAGGAGAAAAGAGAAGGAAGAAGAAGTTGCCCTGGCCAGATCATATATTTTAACAATTAAAATGATGTTTAAATAAAAAGGTCTTTACCTGGCGCCGAAAAACCAGTAACGACGGTGCCAGGCGGACCTCTTTGGGGAGTGAATTCCATAGGTTGGGCGCCACCGCAGAGAAAGCCCTCCTCCGAGTACTTACTCTCCTAATTTCTTTCATGGAGGGTTCCCGGAGAAGGGACTCTCCCGCAGATCTCAAGGGGCGGTCGGGCATATACGGACGTAAGCGCTCGTTCAGGTAGCCAGGACCCAAGCCGTTTAGGGCTTTATAGGTCATAACCAACACCTTGAATTGGGCCCGGGCTTCAACGGGAAGCCAGTGAAGCTGACGGAGGACTGGAGTCATGTGAGCATAACGCCCCGTCCCCGTCAGCAACCTGGCAGCTCTATTTTGCACCAATTGAAGTGTTCTGACTGTCTTCAGGGGAAGCCCCACGTAAAGCGCATTACAGAAGTCTAGGCGGGAAGTCACCAGCGCGTGTGTCACCGTCGCCAGGCAGTCGTTGGGTTAGAGGTAGGAGGTACTGCATGGTGGTGGTTCTGCTCCTACCTGACTGACCAATTTCAGAAGGTGGTGCTGGAGGACTACTGTTCTGTGCTATGGCACTTATGCCATGATGTTCCACAGGGTTCTATTCTGTCTTCCATGCTATTTAACATCTACATGAAACTGCTGGGGGAGATCATCCAGACATATGGGCTGAGATGCCATCATGTTGGAGATGACACTCAGCCCTTCCTCTCCTTTTTATCAAACCCAGGAGAGGCAGTGTCCATCCTGAATCAGTGTCTGGACTCAGTAATGGACTGGATAAGAACCAATAAACCGATACTCAATCCAGATAAGATGGAGGTGGGTGGATTGTCTGTCCAGTTGGGAGATATTCAACCTGTCCTGGACAGCGTTGCATTCCCCATAAAGGACAAGATTCATTGTTTGGGGATGTTCCAGGATCCAGAATTGTCACGCAAGTGGACTCAATTGTCTCAAGTAGACTCAGGTGCATGGAGCAGCTTCTACCAGCTTAGGTTGATGAACCAACTGCGACCCTATCTGAACAGACAGAGCCTAGCCACAGTGATCCATGCTCTGGTAACCTCTTGTTTCTATTACTATAATGCACTGTATGTAGGGCTGCCTTTGAAAACGGTCCTACCTGGAGGTGGTGCAAGGAGATTATTGTTCTGTGCCATGGTAGTTATACCATGGGGTACCACAGGGCTCCATTTTATCCCTTATGCTATTTATTATCTATATGAAACCGCTGGGGTAGATTATCCAGAGGTATGGGCTGAGATGTCCTAAATATACAGATGACACTCAGCTGTACCTCTCTTTTTCATAAAACCCAGCAGAGCAAGTGGCTGTTTGGAATCAGTGTCTGAGCATGGTAATGCATTGGATGAGGGCCAACAAACTGAGATTCAATCCAGTTCAGTTGAGTGATATTCAACCTGTTCTCGATTGGGGTTCCACTCCCCCTAAAGGTCAAAGTTTGTAGTTTGGAGGTGGTCCTGAATCCAGAGCTGTCGCTTGAGGCTCAAGTGGACTCAGTAGCACGGAGGACCTTTTATCAGCTTAAGATGATGTATCAGTTACGACCCTATCTGGATAGTAAATGCCTGGCTATAGTAATCCATGCTCTGCTAACCTCTTTTTGGATCACTGCAATGTGCTACATGTAGTGCTGCCTTTGAAAACAGCCTGGAGACTGCAAATAAACCAAAACAGGGCAGCTAGATTGCTAATGGGGACTGGCTTATGAGAACATATTGTGCGAATCCTTTTCCAACTGCACTGGCTGTCAGTTGAAGTCTGGGCCTGATTCAAAGTGTTAGTATTAGCATTCAAAGTCTTAAATAGCCTGGGGTCAGGTTATTTGAAGGGATGCCTTGCCTCATATGTACCTATCTGGACCCTAGCATCATCATCATGTGTCCTTCTTGGGGAGCCCCCTACAAAGAAAGTAAGTGGGGTGGCTACCAGAAGGGCCTTTTTGGTTGTGGCACCCCAACTATGGAATGACCTCCCTGAGGAGGTGTACTTGGCACAAACTCTCTATTCTTTTTAGTGCCAGGTTAAAACCTTTTTATTTACCCAGTATTTAACAGTTAACTTTAATTTTTTTAATTTTTAATATTGCAATTTATCTTGTACTTCTGCCATACCTCTACAATGATGTGGTTGGAAATGCTGTGGTCTTATTGCTTATGTCATCCTAATTTTTGTTGTTTTTAACTTTTGTTAACTGCCCAGAGAGCTTTGCCCATTGGGCAGTATAAAAAGGAAGTAATAAACAAACAAACAAATAAATTCTTAGGTTCTCATGGTCTCTGGCAATGTGGTAAATCCACACTATCCTGTGATGAAAACTATCCTCTTTCAGCAATTTCTATCCTATCTTCTTCATCTACCTTCACAACCATGGACAGTCAACTATCTACTCCATCATGATGTAGCACTTTCCACCAACAGCTTTGAGTAAGTGTAAGCCAAAGACCATAAACATGATCCAATCAAGGAAACAAGCATAGTCACATAAAAACATAAACTACTCCTTTAAATCATACAGTTGAACACTTTTCTAGCAACAGAGAGTCCTTGGAATGTAGTACATGCTACAAGCTATTTGATTTTGGATTACTGTCAGTCTTTGATACACCTATCACTCCCTACCTCTTTGTTACCCAGACCAATTATCATTCTCACATATTAGGCAGAATATGCTGATTGGCTCTGCTTTAAAATATGCCTATTTACCTGCTGCTCACTGCAGTGAATTGGACATGAAAATAAGGCAGTGCTCCAAAAGGACTGCTCTGTACTGCGAAGATGATTGCATCTGGATCTTCCTATGCATTTGAGAATATGACCAAACACCTACTCTCAACAACCTAATTCAGCATTTTTATTGTGAATTTCAACAAAACAAAAACACAGAAAGAAATTAAATTTAGCTATGCAAATATGAATTGATCAAATACAATTAACAGATATGAAATGTTTATATACATACAAAAAACACCTGCATCGAAAATACAGATTTCTGCGGGGGAAGCTTACTATAAACACACTTCACTAAAGACAAACTAAATATCCATACAGAAGCTCATTCCTGAATGACATCTCTCCACCACCCACTCTAACAGTGAAAGTGTCATTAGGTTCTCAATCTATTGAATGATAGAAGTGAATATTTATCATTCCAGTGCTTTATCAGACAAAACATACAGTTAAAGAACCACTGGCAGTATTACCCCAGTAGACTTAGACAAACCCTTGTTAAAGAGATGTTGTAGTATCCAATAAACATTACATTTTTGCTGAATAAAACATAACTTGAGATCCACTGATGCTTCAGAGAAAGACTAGGTAAAACAGCACATTCCATTTCCCCATTCCATTCCTGCTTAAAGCTCTGTGAATCATACCTATTGAAAGTAAGTATTTACAAACATGAACTGTAAGCTGGTATGATTGATCTGCTCAATAAATACATTGAATGTCAGAGAAGAGTAGAAAGCTGTAAATATAGCAGGGCCAGACCTGTATTATAACAAATGTTGCTATTACAAATATTGTCATTCACCATAACTGGCAAATCAAAACACCAAAGCTAAAAACAACTGGTCATCGAACCCCTCCTACTAACTGGTGCAAGGTAAAAATCAACTTCTTTGTTCAAATCTCCTACAAAATATTTTCTTAATTTCCTATGGTCAATAACAGATTAACACCAATCAGAATATTTCTGTGACTCTTGAATATCTTTATTTTTTTCCAGCAGCTAGACAAAGCATGGTACTGGTCACTCTTAGAACCATCCTAATCCTAGTTCCAAATAAACATTTACTTTTGCATATAAATTCCAGTTGCTATGAATGGATAATAGGTCAAAAGAACAGGTTACATAAAATCTGAGATGGTCTGTATTATGATTTCTACTGCTAGTTACTTGCAATATCAAAACAGAATTATACACATTTATGTGTAATCAAAGATTAAGGCTATGTCTCCAAATACTGGGCTCACCATGACACTGCAACATATCCAGGCACTGTTAGCTAATCTTCCTAAAGAAAAGTCAACAATGGGGTGAGGCAAGGATACACTCGTATTCTTTTAAGAGAGTTTGCTGAAAGCATTGATTAGCAATAAGGAGAACATGTGGGATAACACTTAAGTTTATGATTAAACAATTCACTAGTGCTTTTTGCAACCTAAACAGATATGACGGGAAGGAACCAGAGCCTGTACATGGTGTTACAATCTAGGATTACACATGTATGGCTGGTTTTGGTTTATTGCCCCCATGAGTTTCAGTGGAAATCAAAAGCAGAGTTCTTGGACTTCCAGTAATGCAAGAGAAACAGTCATCAAAGATTATCTATGTGTTTGCATCTCAGCCTGTAATCTAGCACTCAGTCCCACACATTTAAATCCCTCTGAAAGCAGTGGGAATTATGTCTCTGTAACTGAGTGTAGGACTGCAGCAAATGCTTGGTAACACAGCTTTAACATATCCCTGTCAGGCATTATCTTAATGTGCCATCTAAGGAAAATTAGATTTTGTCTTAAATAGAACTATGTTGCCACACTGTGTAGGATTAGTTCAGTGAGGGGAAGGAGGGGAAAGAGGACAGACAATGTAATTTACAATGAATTATCCTTACAAAATGTACCTTTCCAAGGCAGAGATTATTTTAAGAGCAGCTTGTGTGGGACAAAATAACATTTGAAAAAGATAAACATAATAGCTTTGATAGACAGACCACTGACAAGACCCACAAGGACAAAAATGTAATGCATCACAAGCATTGACAGAGATGTATATATATCCATCCAAATATGATTTCTGACCACGATATTTTTACTGAAATTTGCAACCTCTACCTAAAAACATAACTGCTCAAGTGGCCAACTGTAAAATCTGTTAGGTTAGCAGACACAAAAGACAGGGCTTTCTCGGTAGTGGCCCAATCTTCTGGAACTCCCTTTTCATTAACATCTGTGGCCCCTTCAGCTTTTAAGAAGGATTTAGGATGTAATCACGTGCATATTGTACAGAAAAAGCCCTATAATTCCCAAAGGACTGCACACTTGAAAGCTTATCTTGTTCACTTTTGCATTTCCTTAAGGCGAATTAATGGTTACATGGGGTCACTTACATGATCTGCTGAGTGTACCATTTTTTATTCTCTGTAGATTGCTTTGTGAAGGCTTGCCTCTAAAAGTTGCTTTACAAATACAAATGACTGTGGATATTTCAGATAACTTTTTTTTTAAAAAACCTTTCTTTCTTTTCAGAGAGACTCTGTCACAGAAACTGGTTTTCACAGGTTTGTCATACCTTCTTTGCAACTAAGTATGGGTCTGTGCCAATTCCCATCATTGGGATCTCCAGACCCCTCTATGAGAACGGCAGCAATAATGCCTCCCTGTATTTTGCCTTCATCAATATTTGGTCAGAGAATCCCAAATATTATTAACAGTTACACAGCAATGGGTATAAATAATTTTTAAGGACATCCTACAGCAGGATTACTTTATTTTCTGTCAGCAGGACCCTCTGATTTTCATCTGTGCCTGGCACATGTCCCAGACATGTTTTCAGTGGTACTGTGATGATAATTCAAACCATAGTTCCATATATACCATCGCCTTGCAAGACTCTGTTCCTCAATTAGGAAACAGGAAATCCTGGTAACATTTTACTAGGGCTCCTGTGAAGCCGCTTGGCAATGACAAGCTGCCATTTATTTATTAATTTCTTTTTAGAATTTCTCCCTAGCCTTTTTATAGACTCTTTGATGGTGATCCAGCCTTAGCTATATATTTTTAAAAATCCATTTTTTTCACATAATACAAACCCTGTAAGGGGGTGGAAAAGGAGTAAGAAATGCTGGGAAATACCACTGTGGGAAACTATTAGGAACATTCACTGGAAAATTAATGTCCAGGGGGACAAATGCTACAATTATGTCTTTGTGTAGCCAGTTGCAAAATACTGTATGACAGGTGGCTTTACAGGGCTACCCACATCATCAACATACAGAAGTATTATATTACATTTATACTCCACTTTTCTTTCTCTTGCAAGGAACCCAAGGTACATTACATAGCCCTCCTCCACTCCATGTTATCTTCAGAACAACAGCCCTGTTAGGTTGGCTAGGCTGAGAGTCTGTGACTTCCTCCTGGGTTTCCAGTCTAATGCTCCAACCACTGTGCAACACTGGCTCTCATATATCATTTACACTTGAACTTTTGGGCCTGGAGGTATAACATGCAGGAGAAAACACATCATCTCCCTTATTGTGGGCTACCTCACTGATTTTCAACTTCCCCTTTTTTGTTGCAAAAGAAACACAAAACACATCTTACTGTCTGCTATGTTGCCACATCACACTCACACTTCATGGTGTATCACCTTTTTAAAGCTTCAGTATTAGCACACTTTGAAGGACATGGATGAAATTTCTTTTGGAACACAACATGTTCTGCAACTAACAGAGTATACCAGGGATAGCCAAACCAAGGCTCAGGGGTCACATGTGGCTCTTTGAATTTATTTTGCACCTTATAGGGGGCTCAGAGCTCCCCATTTCCTCCTCAATCGGATCCCAGTGATGGCATGGGCATGATTGTGCCGAGAGCTATCTTGACCCGCTTCCTGAACGTTGAGAGAGTGGGGACCAGTTGAAGCTCCAAAGAGAATTTGTGCTGTCCATACAACAACCCCTGAAGATGGCCACCCTGTTGCTGCTTGTCCCTTCTGCAGCTCCTTCAATGGTCCCTATTCAATGGTCCCTGATAGAATTTTAACTTGAAGACCATGTCCCAGCAAAGAATTCTCAACCCTTAATTGCCTTTTGGGGTTTTTTTACTGTGATTCCAGATTCAGTCACTGGAATCTCCAGGGAGTGCAGAGAAAGAATTCTGCCTGAAAACTTGTGAGAGTAGCTGCCAATCTGTTGACAGTGCTGAGCTAGATGGGTCAACTCTATGTTCTCATCACTGTGCTCTCTTTCTAATCTCCTAATACTCTGACACTCCTCAAAGCACATCCCATTTGAGTGGTGCGTGGCCTAACACATACTGGCCAAAACAAAGTTGCAGTGCCACCCTCAGCTGCCCATTATGACGCCTTTGCCCAGCACTTTAAGGAGATTGCTCAGAATCACCATGATCTGGACTCCACAGCTGATATGATTCCAGAACAGGAGGCGTCCAGAGTGCCATCTGGTCCATCAATGTTGGATGAGTTTCAGTTATTGTGGCCTGAGGAAGTGGACAAGATGCTTGGGATGGTATGCCCAACCACCTGTTGACCCTTGCCCTTCTTGGCTACTTACTAGACCCAGTCATGGGATTGGCCCCTGGGTCCAGGAGGTCATCATCACCTCACTGAAGGGGGGCTGGGTCCCTGCCCCTTTAAAAGAGGCAGTGATCAGATCTATCCTGAAGGCATCCCTGGACCCAGAGGTGGCCGCCATTGACAGACTGGTGGCCAACATCCCATTTTTGGGCAAGGCGTTGGAGCGGGTGGTGGCAGGACAACTCCAGGCACTCTTGGATGAACCAGATTATCTGGACCCATTTCAGTCCGGCTTCAGACCTGGTTATGGTATAGAATCTGCCTTGGTCGCTCTGTACGATGACATATGCAGGGAGAGGGACCAGGGGAGTGCATCCCTGTTGGTTCTCCTTGACTTCTCAGCGGCTTTTGATACCATTTACCATCGTATCCTTCTGGATAGGCTGGCCATATTAGGAATTGGGGGCACTGCTTGGCAGTGGTTCTGCTCCTATCTGGCCGGTCGATTCCAGAAGGTGATGCTGGGGACTATAGCTCTGCGCCACAGCAGCTTTGCCATGGGTTTCCGCAGGGCTCTATTTTGTCCGGACACTTCAACTGGTACAAAATAGAACTGCCAGGTTGCTCTCAGGGGCCAGTCATTCTCATATAATGCCAATCCTTTACCAGCTACACTGCCTCCCAAATGAAGTCTGGGCCCAATTCAAGGTGCTGGTATTAACCTATAATGCCCTCAACGGCTTAGGTCCAGAATACCCAAAGGATCGCCTCCTTCCCTGTATGCCCTCATGCCCCTTAAGATTGGCAGGGGAGGCCTTGCTCCAGGAACCCTCCTTGAAGGAAGTATGGAGGGTGTCTACCCAAAGGAGAGCCTTCTCCACAGTGGCGCCCAGACTATGGAATGCGCTCCCCAGAGGAGTCCGCCTGGCACCGACGTTATACTCCTTCTGGCACCAGGTAAAGAACTTTTTATTCAACCATCATTTTAATAATCAAGGGTTTTAGATGTTTTAAGACTTTTTTTTCTTGCCTCACAGTCACATTTTCTATTTTTTCCTTCCTTTTCTTTTTAGTTTATGATGTTTTAAGACTTTTTTTTCTTGCCTCACAGTCACATTTTCTATTTTTTCCTTCCTTTTCTTTTTAGTTTATGATGTTCAGTTTTATATAGTTTTAATAATTGTGGTTTTATTATTGTATTATTCTAATTTTATACTATGTAAGCCATCCTGAGGGCTTGTCGGAAGGACAAGATACCAACAGTTGTAATAAATAAGTTACAAACAGTTACCTGTGGGTTATAAATACTTTTGGGTGTGTATGATATTTCTCTGTAAATCTCATTACTTCTGAATGACATTAGATGTGCAACAATGCTACTTTTACAAAAGGCCAATAATAGATTAGCTACAGTTTAGAATGCTAAAATGAATGAACAGAAACACTTTTATTTGAATGAACATAAACACTGCTATATTTTACTCTCAAAGAAACTGAAAGTCAATTCTGATATAGGTGACAACACAGTATAGATTTATCTAATAGTGTATTAGATGAAACAGATGACAATATTTCAGATGTGCCTAAGGTTATGAAGATATAAATCACATGAAACTATGGTGATGTAGTAAACCATTTTTTCCTTAATGGTTTTCTATATTTTATAGCCCTAATAAAATACATCACCTATCAACCTAGGAACTCTATAGTCATATACCCTGAGGTTACTCTCAATTAACACATAACACTTGTCCAAACTACAGTTCGCTCACTTTAAGCCAGCTACACAAACCAAAAAGTAGGATATGGTTTGCAAATGAATGCCTTAAATGTAATAGGAAAAAGAACTTTCATTGCAGATGTACCTAACAAAAGTTTAAGCACATAGCAAAATACATTTTAAACCCCACTTTCCACTTCTTTTGAGACATTTTGTATTCAAGTTGTGATACCCAAATACAATCTAGGTGCCTCACATCAGTGTTGGAGTGGTGGACCAAAGGTATAGGCAGTACAGGCAACTTTCTGGGACTAAAGGAGTGCTACCTACAATAGAAATTACAGGGGGAAATACTATTCTAAACCTTATTCTAGAATCTTAAGACACAGACAAGGTGGTTGTTTCCTCTGCCCTGCTCCATTCACTTATAAAAGTGGGTGTGGGGAGGGTAGGAAAAATCCTCTAAGGAAGAAACAGTCCCCGCAATCCTGCAAACACAATGCCAGCAAGCAAAAGATGTATGCCTACAAGATAGCATAGTGCATGGATCCTCAAACTACAGCCCGTGGGCCAGATACGGCCCGCCATGCTTATCTATCTGGCCCGCCTCAGAGCTTTTGGATTCACTTGGAGAAAACGATCTCTGAGCGAGTCCAAAAGCTCTGAGCCAGCACAGGCATACTCAGTGGGGAGATGGCCACGATCGCGGTCATGCTCATGCAGAGAAGGTGGGTGTGATCACAGTCGTGCTTTGCGGGGGGGGGGGGGGCGAGATGGCTGAGATCACGCCTGCCTTCCCTGCACAAGCACGATCACGTCCGTCTTTCCCCCCCCTGCACGATCGCGCCCGTCTTCCTCCCCCACAAGCATGATCACGGACATTGTAGCTGTGTCCCTTGAATATGGACATGCTCTTCCTCACCTCATCTTGGGTTTCCTCTGCAGCTCGAGCGAGCAAAGCAATTTTTTAAAATAATTTAAATTAATTTTAATGTGCAGTGTGTATAGGAATTCATTCATATTTTTTTCAAACTACAGTCTGGCCTGCCAACAGTCTGAGGGACAGTGAACTGGCCCCCTGTTTAAAAAGTCTGAGGACCCCTGCCATAGTGTTACAACTTGAACCAGTCCTTTCTCTATCTCAGTTGTGGCTTGTTTATTTCCAAATATATATGAGCAGAAGCCTGAGCTTTTCCTTCTCCCTATTCATATGCATTTGGAAGAGAGACGCTGTTTTGTCAATTACAAGCCTGTAGACTTTCATGCATGACACAAGATACCTGCAACCTGAGCATGAATATCAAAATTAAAGAACATAAAATCTCATAAATTGCAGCTCTTTTTGAATAACATGTTGAACAAAAACTAGTTCACAGTACAAATTCTCTTTACACACATACTTTTCAAGAAGAATCTGTTCTCCAAATAACCAAACTCTTTTCATATCCCTCCACTTATGGCAATTTCCCTATAGTTAAGTGGAGGTTCAGTTAATCCAAATTTCAGATAAACCCTGAAATGTTGTAGCCTTCCCCCAATTATTTGAACAAATGATCAACAAAATATAGGTTTTTTTGGAATTGAGATAGTTTTTAATAGAGAGAGAAACGGTACAATTTATGCAGACTTTCAGTTCCACATGAATCTGCAAACTGAATGCAGTATTGAACCCAGTCTTGATCCAAGAAGTGCAAGGAATACAGAAATGAAGAGTGCATTATACTATGGGATAGTACCACTCTTCTGCAAAAGGCCTTGGGATTTATTTGGCATAGAAGCTTACTAAATAAATAAATAAAATAAAATTTTATCTAGAGCTTTCCCACTCCTCAGTCTGGCTATAATTCTAATGAACAGGTCATCATCATGAAGCGCCATTCAATGTTCTCAGCAAGTGGCACAGCTGCAACCATTATGACAATTTTTATTCATTTCTTTGTTTGGAAGGTAAAAAAGGCTCTGACATTTGGAGAAACTTCCTAAATCCTTTCAAAACCTGGGGCGAAAACAGTTACAGGCTCAAGTCATAGGATTTTATGAATTATTTCCTGTGGTATTTCAATCTATTCTCTCATTAGCTGAAAGAAAGAAGCTCTTGAGGGGGACCCTGGGAAGAAAAACCCACTGAAAAGCCCATCAAAGATTTGGTTAGTAGATCACACTATGCTTCAGCTCTATGTCATATAACTATTCCAAATACACACTCTATGTGAAATCTAGTTTCCCAGATTTCTATATTACAAAGAAAGGGGCATATGACTGAATTATTTAAACCTGAGGACCTCAACTATTTTGGATCTATGAGAATTTGAAAAACTGTTGTGGGTTTTCTACAAAATGGCTATTTGGTGGATTACAACTACAGTGCCTTCCTGTTGCATGTATGTTGCATGTATAATCTGTTCGGCTAAAGTGTTTGTTTCACGTTTACTGAATACCACAATGTCTCCATAATACTGGATTGTCTAATTAATTGCTGGCGGTGCAATGCAGCAAATGCTCCTCTTAAACATGTATTTTGACAATGTATGCTAGTTGCTTCTTTTTGGGAGGAGGTTATTGCACAGATAAATTTTATACTGGAACAGTCTCTAATATTAATGATGAACATGCTCTTTAAATTATTTACTTGCTTCTTGGAAATGAACTAATAGAAAATTGCCCTTTGACAGCTACAAGACTTATATTACAAAACTGGAAGGATAAACGTTCACCTATTATATTATAATGAAGCCTTTATAGTGCTTTCAATATATGACTGTGTGGCATACAGATTTAAGAGTTCTGAGGGAAAAGTTTCCTTCTGTTCAATATTGCTAGAAGCAGTAACTCCCCTCTGCTTTTTGTCAGTCCTTGGAAGCAAAGAAATCTCCTTTTCTAAGGCTCTCTTGTATGCATCTGAAGCTTTCCATCCTGAAGTTTTGCTTCTCTGCTTCACTTTTCAAAGATGAAGAGTGGTCCAGGCATTCCGATTTTTCTTTTAAAGAGTGACAAATATGGAGAAGATGCCTTGCTGTCTTTCATTCTCCAGAACCTTTTCTATGGCCTGTTATTTTTGCTAGAGTCTTTGGGACTATCACAGACATTTGGATACTATTCCTCAGGTCATGCATACTGAAGAATCTGTCTGCAGATATCTCTTGGAAGTCCTGGAATTAGCTCTACCGCACTATTTTCAGAATCCAGCACCTGGAGAAAAGTTGCCTCCAAACATCTGAAAAGTCATTCAGCTACCCTCTCACTAGCAAACACAGGGAGTCATGCTGGGCCAGCCTGTTTCCTTTGCCATGGCTGGCCTTTCTTTGTTCCCGGCTTGGATTTGCTGCCACCTTGGTTTTTTCTCTCTGGGCATATAATTTGGCAGAAAGGAAGGTCTGAAGGAATGAAAAGGCTTGGTCTTTGTTAGTTTTTCATGTTTTCCTTCTGCATATGCAAAAAGGTCTTTTTACTCACAAGAAGCAAAAAGTGGGGTGTAAATGCAATGCAATAACATATTTTCTTGTCCTTGGGGCCTTGTCTATGGCTCTGCCAAACATATGTCTTCCTGTGAATGGAATTCACCTCAGTTTCATAGCCAAAAGTTCCTTCTGTACCAGTAACTATTTATTATTGGTAAATAAATAGGATACACAGGTCTCAGCCAGGCATAAAATATGGAACTGGAACACTCCATTTTGCTCAATCAATTTTAGAAGGCATCATGGATATTAGGCTATGCTTAATTCAACAAGAATTGATATTTTGAGTTTACTGGATGCCACAACTTCTCTTTGACATGTAATCAATCAACCCATAGTGGAAGTATAATGCTGTTAATGCTTCTCTTCTTCATATGTCTTGGCAATGCCCAATGGCAATTTCCTTTTGGATAAAATTGGCCAATGATTTGGATAAAACCTGTGACTGAAACTTCTTTCATATTTAATGGTATACATGTACTTATGAATTACCTGTCTCTTGGAATATAACACAACACCAGCACAACTGGATTTTCTGCACCCTTTTGACAGGCAAAAGACTAATATTACTGCAAGAACAAACAGTCACCTGCAATAATACGGTAGGTAGAGGATTTAATGGAGCTTTAATTTGTCAGTGAGTGGTATTTAGGAGTAATCTAGAAATAGATAACTATATAGGCACTTGGGTTGTCTTTGTGGAAGTTTATGCCTAATTGTGTTCAATAACGGTAGTATACTCTGTATACTAATACATAGGGATTATAATACATATGTAACTAGTGTTACAAGTCTTTCTAAATCTTATCCAAAAATTGTAATCTTTTAATTTATTTTATCCTTTCTTTATGGTGTAATTTTGCTTTTATAATGTGTCTTTCCCCAGAAGCAATCCATTTGGCTTCATGTAGACGCCATCTGCAAATATATAGACGTGGTTGCTGCCCAGAGGGACACAGCCAAAGACTTGATGTGAGGATGTGCTGAGCTCAGTGGTCATTCTGCTTGCTTCCAATCCTATGATTGGAAGTGGACTAAGTTAGGCTTTTCCCCTATAGGCTTCCATCTCCGAGACAAGCCACACTCTGCACACCATTTTTTTAGATGCTAGGTAATTTGCTATTTGCATAAATGTATGCAATTTACATAAGTACATGCAATTTGTGCAAACTAAAAGTCGGAAACTACATACTGTGATTGGTGCAAAATCTCCAGCTTCCAACTTGTGCAAATAGTACAGACAGTATATGAGCTCTTTCATGAGAGACTAACGTCTACAAGCTGGCTCAATGCACACAACAGCAAGTCAACACCAACACGGTGCTAAGAAACTGAAAAGGGAAGCATGAAATCCACTGAATTTTTACCTCCTCATCAGATTCCCCATGCATCCCAGCTTGAAGCCCATGAAGAAGTCAGATTCAGCTCATTTGTTGTGCTGGTCTGTCAGGAGTTTGTCTTAATTCTGAAGCTAGGGCTCCTCAGTGGTAAGAGCCCCTGCCAGAACATTCACTCTTAGAATGATCCTGCATCACATTCTCCTGTAGATAAGAAAATCTGTTGCAATAGCACTGGAATGTCCTGGGTTTTTGCTTGATTATTCTTTGTGCAGGATTTCCTCAAGATTCAAGGGCAGAGACATGCCAGATACAATGGGAAGAGGATGCTAAGAAGGCTGCTTGACACCCTCATTGTCCTAGTTTGGGCCTGTGAGGCTGCTGGGGCTTCTTCCTGCTTTTTCAGCTCTATGAAATGTTATCTTGACCTGTAGAAGATGGGGCAATAAAAGGACGTCAGATGTCCCTGAATTCCTCTGATCTCTGCTTCTTTGACCTGGAACCTGAAAATAGAGAACCAGATCTGGAATGTCTTCTCCAAAGGGGCTGCTGTATTGGAGCTCATCTACCAAGTCCCTTTCCCTTCTGCTTCTCCTCTTTAAAGAATAGAAATTGTTAGGCATGGCTATACTTATGAATGAACCAGGCTCTGTGCTAATAGTTCCTTGGTCAGGGGATGGCATGTACAGGAATAGCTGCACCATCTGTGATTATTTGTCTCTTACAGGTTCTGCCTCTGCAGGAGAACTTGGACATGAACGAATAATCAGTTGAGGTGGATATAGGCTTGAGAGACCTCTCCCTGCCTCTCAGAAATCCTTGTAGCCCTGCCCTGACTCTGATCTGGCATATTACCACCTCCAGGACTCTACAGCTCTCTTAAATTGAAGGGGACAGAAGAGGAGAAAGGGAATGATCACCTTAGGCTTCATTGCCCTCGAATGGGGAATGAGCTGTTCTACTTCTTTGGGGATTCCTTGGGTCTGGGTTTCCTAGTTGGTGCTGGGCAGAGGGAGGCCAAGGCCATTGGTCTCTTGGTCTTCAGTATCGCCTCAACATCCTCTTCTTTGTGGCATGGCTATGCAGCAGCAGGAAGAATGCCTGCAGGTGCGTTTGGCATGCCTGTGGGGCTGCAGATGGGAAGCTTGTGGAAAGGGGTACTCCTTGGCCCTGCATTCCCTTACTCAAGTCATCTGTCAGTATGCTAGCTAGAAACTGGCTACTTCTTCCCTTTTCATCCTCCCTCTCTTTTGCTGTTGGTCTTGCTGTGCAAGGACTTGGAGAATTTGCTTCCCACCATGAAGCAGGAAGTCAAATGGGAAAACCTGGGAGAGGCATCTCCTCTTCTGGTCAGTTCAAAATGGATACTGCCTTTGCAACCCCAGAAGCAGGGCCTTCTCCAAGTTAACTGGCTTGCTGAGCTTGAGAGGGGAAACCAAGGAACCATATCTGTAAATAATTTCTCTTTTTTTAAGCACGCAACAGCCAGGGAGATCAAGGACTTGTCTTCATTAATGCTTGTTGTATTAGAGAAGTAATTTCACCTAAACTGAAGGTCTAATTTTGTCCTAATCTGGTTGGGTATGGCTATTTCAGGGCTGGATGATTCTCTCAATTTCAGTTACTTTTCTTCTGATAGAAATACGTGTTTTCCAAACTCACAACAGCTGGTTACAACAGCCACTGCCCCTCCCTTCTTTCTCATCAACATTCCCTTAAAGTATAATGATTTTTAAAGCCTTCCAGGCTTGAAGCCCAGTAAGCAGTAAAGTACTACAGCCTGTCAAAAAGTGATGTTTACTCCTACAAGCTATTATTTTTTTCATATAAAACTCCAGCTGGGAAAAAATCTCTAATACTTGTTATAGTAAGAGAAGGATTTAAAGCACTTAGGAAGGGTACTTTGCTTCAACTAAGCTAGACAACTGGCACGACATGTCATTCTTTGGTCACCTTTAAATGGAAAGAAATGTCCAAATGTTGTAGATTGAAACTGGGTCTTCTTTACCTGAACATTTAAGGGTGGGTGGGATTGAGAACTTAGCATTTGCAGCACATTACAGTATAGTCACATTGAGAATCTCCATGGCCTTGCCAGTAGAGCGACTGCCAAGGAAGTATCCGTGGCAACCATGTGTAACTGTTCCAATCACAGCCCATGTCACTTGTCACAGGGAAACTGTGCTGAGAGGCACCTCAGTGATTAGCATAATTTGCACACTGGCCGTCCAATAAAAATAAGTGCAAGTTGTTCCCTACTGTCATGAGCTGGTCTCTTCCCATATTCCCTTTCCAGCAGACCTTAGAAGCATGGTCCTGCAACATGGATCACTCACAGGGTGGTGCTGTGTGTGGTATACCACTTCCACATTTCGGTAGCAAGGAGGGCTAGGGGGATAGACTTCATGCCTCCTGTTTGTTTATATATGTGACAAACGTGGTGTTGTCAGATGTGACTTGTACATGACGGTTTTGGATCATGGTCTGGAACACCAAGAATGCTTTCTGCAGTGTGAGGAGCTCTAGATATGTGGTGTAGGGCCTCTGAGGGACCCCACTTTCCTTGGATCCATGAGGATCACCGATATGAATCCATTCAATAGACCCTTTCTGGAACAGTGAGGCGATCTCATTGAAGGTAGTCCTTTCTACAGTATGAAGAGGAGGGAGTGTGTCAAACTCTATTTGGTATCCTTGGAAGATGATGGAAAGTACCCATTTGTCCAAGGTGATGATGGCCCAAGAGTGGAAGAAGGTCTAGAGTCGATGGCAAAATGGGGGATGAGAGGAGTTAACAAGGGTGGCAGGGGAGTCAGAGATGTCTCCTGTGTTCCTTCAGGCAGTGGCAACCCTGATGTGGACATGTCATGGGATCAGGACATCTGTTCTGGAAGGCAAGTCTGTGCCTGGAAGGGATAATGGCTGTAATGGAAAAAGTGAACAGTGCCACTTATGGGAGGCATAGGCTCTGGAAGATGCAATTAGGTTGAGTCCCATGTTGCGGGCTGTGTTTGTGGCCTTTTGGACAGAGTTAATTTTGACATCTGTTCCTTCATTAAAGCAGCTGGCACTGTCGAAGGGCATGTCTTCAATTCAATTCTGGCCTTTGCCTCCATAGATAAGCCTGAGGAATGGAGCCAGGTGAAGCACCTTCCATTTTTCTGGTGCCATATTCAGCTTGATGTTTCACCATCTGAATCTCTTGTCGGGCAAGGTGGGGAGCCTTAGTTCTGATTTTGTTAGCCAGATCTTAAGCCTCTTTATGTTATGGGACATCCTGTCCCATAACATAAAGACGATACCTGGCCATGGTGGCCTGGTAGTTTGCCATTTTCATTGAAAGTGTGGCAGATGTAGTGCCTATGGAATCGAGGACCTTACCCTCTCTACTGGATGTGGTGGAATGTTTTCTACATGATGGTCCTTGGGAGGATTCCACAATAATGGAATTCAAATGTGGATGTTGAAAAAGTAACTCAGTGTATCTTGCCTGAATCCTGTACATGTTTTTGACTCTGCGAGTCAATGGAGCCACAGATATGGGAGATTTTCACTCCTGGAGGACTGCATCAAGCAGGATTGGCAGGAGGGATATACAATAAGTGACAGGTCTGGTGGTTTGTGCATAAATGGCCTCAAAGACTGGGTCTTGCACTGCCTGGGTCCTGGTGAGGGTTGAGCCCTAAACTGTGTGCCATTCAAAGGACCTGGCTAGAAAACGGAGTGGAGGGTTCCGAAGTCTATGGCTTTGGATCTGAGGTTATGGGTTCAGGCAAAGCTGCATGCTGATGATCAGGTGACAGCTTTCGGTTGTCTGGAGTGGGATAATAGGGAATATTGAGTTACTGTCCCCATAGGCCTTCCTGATGGGCTGGTCATGGGGCCAGCAGCTGAGGGATCCATGTAGGTAGAGAAACTACCAGATCCTGAAGGGCTCCAATGTGGCCAGTTATGCCTGGAATTGAATGATGTCCAGAGCTCCGTTTAGAAATCAGCCTCATATTCCCTTGGGGGAGGGGGGCAGCAAGCTCTACAGTCTCGATTGACAAGCAGGGAATAGGGCCTGTAGCAATGTTAGACAGGCTCAGATGGTTGGTGGTGTATAGTCAAAGCCAGCGATGGTGGATTGTCCTGCCTTGTACCCATGGCAGAATCTGGGTGCTGGCACATAAGAGGTGATGGATCTTGGATCTCACTCTCTGAGATTGAGGCACTTAGTGCTGGTTGGAAGGGTTGAACTGGAAGCTTCTGTGCCAGTTTCAAGACCAGAAACGAGTGAATAGCTGGGTCAGATTCTGACATTGTGTCTTTGCTACATGGGAGACCAGTCTCTACATGTCACAGCATTTTTTGGTGCATTTGTCGCCATTTTGTTCTTTTAATGAACTAGATATTTTTGGAGGTTTAGTGTTTTTTGGCAGCTTTTTAATCTTCAACCTTTTGGTAAATGGACAATACTCACAGAGGGGCAATCATGATGGGAATTTGGAAACCAAATTCCACACAAAAATGTGGATTCCCAATTGTTCCTAATGTTGCAATTCAGAACCTTTATGTTTCTCAGATATAGTTTGTCGCTATTCACTTACTTTAGAGTGCTGAATAGCCCTGTTAATTTAAGATGTAACAACTACAATTTGATGTACGATTTTGTTTTTGTAAGCCTTTTTTCTTTCTTCCTCTTGCTAGTAAGAAACTGATTACTTTGTATGAGAACGGGTTTTTGGATCTATCCTTGCTAAACTTCTCTTCTTGGCTGAATATAAAATACTTCAAAATTTTAGTGATTTGGAGTTTGCATGCCTTTGGTTCTGTGCTTCAGGGACTGATCCGTGCATGAGCTAGGGGAGGGAGACAATCCTGATTCAGTCAGAGTGTCTCTTCTCACATACCTAGAAGAGCGACTGCTCAGTGAGAGTACCAGGAGAAAAGGGAGGCAGATAAAAATGGTGTATTTGATCTTATATATTCTACAAAGTTGTGAGCCATTTTAATGGTTCTGATCAAAAAGTGATACAAATAAAACACTCACCCCACCTTTAAAAAACAAAACAAAACAGAGCTGGAATACAGAAAAGTCCATATGGAACACAACCTGTTTTTCTACTGAAGGAAGATGTAAAATCTGCAGGAAAGATGAATGGTGGAATTTGCCTTTACCAATAGAAGGAATTCTAGATTGCTGCACCTGCTTCTTACAGTATGAAATAAAAAAATTCTGGTGGGTGATGGGACAATTTGATATTCTTTAAAAAAATTAAAGACTGATTTAAGTACTTTAAGTTAATTGCCAACATCCAGGACCCAACATGCACACAGTACCTATCCTGATTATGTTACCTCTCTACCCATCAACAGAACTGTTCCCATCACTTTTAGTCTGGCAGGAAATTAAACAGATTCAGTGATGTGTCAAGGAATCAAGAATGATATTAAGGAATTATGCCTTCTAGTCTTTGGCTTACATGAGACATAGACTTATGAGTAAATATCGGGGCGGGGGACAAAAGCAAAACACAGTGATTATATACTTCCCTCAGTCAGATCCCCAGAGAAAGCTTATCAAATACAAACTACACTTAAAGGCTACCTCTACTAAGCACCAAAAGTTGTGGTTCCAGAAACAAGTTAGTCAATAATGGTATCCTATTTCTCATTCACTATTCTATACAGAGCATAAGAATTCCTTATTTGCTCTGTACAACTGATGGAAACAGGATATTCTTTTTGATAAATTGGTCTCATGTTTATTCCATACACAGCTGTGCTTATTGTCCCTTTATGAAATGTATCAAAGAGCACACAATGGTATGGCATGTTACCTTTCCATAACAGTTCAGGAAAATGAACCACTTCAAAATATTTCCTACTATGGTCCACCAATATTCCAGTCCAATGCTCATAATATGGTCAAGGCCAGTCCTACCATGAGGTTGGAATCTGACTTTGGGCTCACACACTCCCTCCCTCACTACTAGAAGGTAATTCATAAAAGGCACATATTAGGTAATTTCTGAATATCTGATCCCATCATTAACTTGAAGTTGGAGATCCTCGTAAAACCTTGGGGCTACTGTGGCATCTCCTTAGTCAATATGGTACCTTCTGCATATAATAAAAAGAGGGAAGAAAGCACATGATCTCAAGATATACCCCCTATCTCACCCTGTTCAGTAGAAGGTGTACATTCCTTATATTGAAATAGGCAGGATACTTCTTTGAACAATTGTTGAGGACTGGATGTGATATAGTTATCAGATTATGAAACTCTTAATGAGGTATATGCATGCATTAACATCTGCAATTAAGGAAGGAAGTTAAGTCAGGCTTTATTACTCTAATTTCAATTCTAGTGTACAATCATATTAAATGTTCTCCATTAGGTATCCTTAATGTAATTTGAAAGATCTGTTGAGGTCTTAATTCAAAAACTTTGCCAGGCATCACATTGTATCTTCACAGAAGATATTAATAAATCAACAGATTACGAATTCATGAACAAGAAATTTCAAACATACCTTTCTTTTCTATGGTGTTGATTTAAGAATGCCTAAATTCTTAGCTGGGCACAAGCAATTTTGTAGGTAACTTTACTATCATGCCAAATCACCCAGGTTTCTAAGCCATACAAGAAAAGAAAGACAGACAGACAGACAGAAAGAGGCAACGCCCTGCTCTAGTAAGACACTATGTTCTTAAGTACTTATTCCTGAAAATGCAGACAACCTGTAGCTACAAACTGTTCAATTCCAAGTTGTCTGTATTTATCCTTTCTTTCACCGTGCTGATTTCATGTGATTTAACTTTCACTAGCATGAAAACACAATCTTTTCAGGTTCAAGTCCCCACCTAGCAATGAAGGTCATTATCTGGCTTGGGACAAGTAACTGACTCTCAGCCTATCCTACCACAGATGATGGTTCTGAAGATAAAATGAAGAAAAGGACCATGTAAGCTACCTTGGGTTTCTTGCAAAAATTATGGCAGGAATAATAGTAATATATCATAATATATACAAAGCTCTTTTTTCATCTAACGGAGACATGGATTTTGACATTGTGGTGATGATACAAAACTTTCTACTCCACCTACCCATCCCTCTAGACAGCAATTAGCAATTTCTGTCAGTTTCACTCTGCAGAGCTTGCTTGCTTGCTTGCTTGCTTGCTTGCTTGCTTGCTTGCTTGCTTGCTTTCTTTCTTTCTTTCTTTCTTTCTTTCTTTCTTTCTTTCTTTCTTTCTTTCTTTGGATCCTGTTTTTTTTTTAACTATTTCTATGTTCTCCACACAAGGCCCTTTCAAAAAAATGAAAAGAAAAGCAGGTTGCTTACCTGTAACTGATGTGCTTCGAGTGGGCATCTGTGCAGTCACACATATGGGTACTGCGCCTGCGCAGTGCCTTTGGCCGGAAGATTTGCCTTCGGCTGGAAGAGTTGGCTGGAAGATTTTCCACTAACGGTTTGGCGGGAAAACTCCGCTCCCCTCTCCCCTAGCAGTATATATGGAGCGGAGTGTCCGCCATTTTCCAGTCTTTGACAGACCGGATGTTTGCCCTCTAAAGAATAAAATACAACTAAGCTAAAAGAAAAAAAAAATTCGGTATCGACGGTAAGAAGAAAAAATATTGTGAAGGTGCCAAAGACAAAAAATAGCACGGTACCAAAAAAAAAAAAAAAAAATTAAAGCCATCCAATGACACCGAGCGGGGCCGGCAGGTGGGTTGTGTGACTGCACAGATGGCCACTCAAAGAACATCAGTTACAGGTAAGCAACCTGCTTTTCTTTGTCGTGGCCTCTGTGCATCACACATATGGGTATATTAGCAAGCTTACCCTAAATGGAGGAGGGAGGTGTCATCAATGAAGAATAGTTGAAAGAACGGCTCTGCCAAAAGAACAGTCCTGTCTAGCATGAACATCCATAATCTATAACGCTTAGCGAATGTACATGGAGTAGCCCAGGTGGCAGCTCTGCAGACATCTTCAATCGGAACTCCCGACACAAAAGCCAAAGAAAAAGCTACAGCTCTAGTAGAATGAACCCTAGAAATTGTAGGTAAGTCTATCTTGGCCAGCTGATAGGACAGAGTAATAGTGTGAACTATCCATTTGGACAGTCTCTGAGGTGTAACTGGAAAACCTTGATTTTGTTTAGAGTACTTAACAAAGAGCTTATCGGAATGTCGAATAGACTCAGTCCTTGATCTGTAGAAGGCTAAGGTTCAAAAGAAGGTCTTGTTAGCACTTGTAGCACCAATGAAAGACTGAAGTGGGCATAAGCGGTCTGACCGTCGGAAATCTCTTTACCAGTGGTTGAGAAAAAATGGAAGAACCTTGAACTGTACCGCAGTAATAGGAAATTGCTGCCGTATACATTCTTATGGAGGATGGTTTAAGTCCAGAACGGTGGAGTTCTAAGAGGAACTAGAGGATATGATCCATGGATGCAGAATTTGGCGAAAACGAGTGAGATTCAGCAAAGACAGAGAATATATGCCACTTCACCACGTATGATTTTCGAGTGGACGGCCTTGCGCAGAATCAAGAATACGTTGGATGTCTGAATGAAAAACTCACAAACCCGACAGAATATTCGTCGGACCCGAAGACGTAGAGAAGGTAGGTGGATTTGAAACATGGAATAGCATGCCGGATCCGGAGACAGGATCAGTAGAAACTGCAGATGACATCGGTACCGAGTCAACTCTGACTGCTATCGAATTCGCCAGGCTGTCAATTTCAGCGATGCTAGATCTGGGTGGCGAATC
This sequence comes from Varanus komodoensis, assembly GCF_004798865.1. Taxonomy (NCBI): domain Eukaryota; kingdom Metazoa; phylum Chordata; class Lepidosauria; order Squamata; family Varanidae; genus Varanus; species Varanus komodoensis. Next base: position 2,473,999 of record NW_025336072.1, read on the forward strand.
GTACCTTCCCACTGAGTTATTAGATAAGGAATGGGAGGAAGTTCAAGGTCTTCCTCTTGAGAAATGTGAAGAAGTGTCGAAAACCATGGTTGGCGTAGCCACCAAGGAGTTATTAGCAGTCCTGTGGCTCCGTCGTGGATTATCTTTGCTATTACTCTCACGATGAGGGAAATTGGGTGGAAAGCGTAAAAGATCGTATCGTTCCAACAGATCATAAAGGCATCCCCGGATGACCCCTGTCCGATTCCCGCTCTCGAGCAAAAAGTCTAGCATACACTGTTTCATCAGGTGGCGATTAAGTCTATGTCTGGGAGACCCCACTGCTGGAACAGTTGGTCACATGTCTGACGGTCCAGTTCCCATTCATGAGATGTGGACATGTGTCTGCTTAAGAGATCAGCTTCCATATTGACAGTACCGGCTAGGTGTACTGCTATCAAGGTAATGTCTCTCAGGATGCACCACTCCCAGATCTGCATCGATAGCCGGGCTAACATTGGTGACTTCGTCCCTCCTTGTTTGTTCAAATAAAAGACTAGCGATGTTGTCCGAGGTTATCTGAACAACTCAATGGTGAAGAACATCCTTGAATGATTGTAGAGCTTTGAATACTGCTAGAAGTTCCAGGAAATTGATATGATTCCTGGACTCCTGTCGATTCCAAACACCCTGTGTGCATAGGCCAGAGCACAGTGCTCCCCATCCCAGCAGATACGCATCGGTACTGAAAGTCACTGAAGGCACCGAGGTCGGAACAGGACTCCAATGTTTAAGTTGTCTGATACCGTCCACCATAGTAGGGATTGTAGAGCGGAGGACGGGAGTCGAATCAGCTTCGTAGCTAAATCCGTCTGTGACCGGAACATTCTGTTGAAGAACAGTTGAAGGAGGCAAAGCCGAAGCTTGGCATATGGAACTACAACGATGGATGCTGCCATGTGCTCCAAAAGTCTTTGAACAGATCAGGCAGGAACAGTTCCGTCTCGTCGAATTCGATGGATGTGTCAAGTAATAGTGCGTTTTCTGTCATGAGGGAGAAAAGCCTTTGCCACTGTAGAATCCAGACAAGCTCCGATGAAGTTGATCATCTGCGTAGGAATAAGAGAAGATTTCTCATGGTTAATGCAGAGTCCAAGGTTCTGTAATAAGGAGCAGGCCATGTCTACAGAGGAACAAAGTCCTTCTCTAATCTGGGAAACCAACAGCCAGTCATCGAGGTAAGGGTATACCTGAACTCCGCGTAATCGGAGGTATGCGCAGACAGGGGCCATACACTTCGTGAAGACCCTTGGGGCGGTGGCCAGTCCAAAGGGGAGCACCGTGAATTCGAAGATTTCAGAAGCAACCGCAAAACGGAGGTAATGCCTATGATGTTGATGGATCGAAATATGAAAACAGGCATCCCTCAAGTCCAGTAAGGCAAACCAGTCCTCTCTCCTCAGCAACGGCAGGATATTTTGAAGTGTGGTCATCTGAAACATCTTTGGTGTTACAAATTTATTAAGAGCTCTTAGGTCCAATATTGGTCGAAGACCTCCATCCCGTTTCGGGACCGTAAAGTATCTAGACTAGAATCCGTGGAGTCCTTCTGATAAAGATAAGCGACGAATGGCTCCTTTACAAAGGAGCTGGTGAACCTCATCTAACAACACTGGCGAGCATGGAATAAACCGGATGGGACTTGATGATGGGATGATGTCGAATTCTATTCGATATCCATGCTGAATGATGGATAACACCCACCAATCAGATGTAATGGACTCCCAAATGGGAGTCGGCCTTTCAGCTGGTCCCCAAATGAGAGGGGGAAGGGTGGGGTTGGAAGGAGAGGAAAGGTTCGTCCACCCCATCAGCACTGGCGTTTGTCCCCGTCAAAGCAGCGGCAACCTTGCTGGAATTGCTGGGGCGGTTGTTGCCTGCGGCGTTGCTGACGGTGCTGTGGCTGTTGTCAGGGTGGATATTGTTGTCGATATTGTGGACGGGTCCACGACCACTTACGTCGAGGCTGAGGTTGCAACTCCATACGACGGGCCGTCATCCTTGACTCGTGGCTCTTCTTCAACTTGTGGTCGGTCTTTGCGTTGCAGAGACCGGACCCGTCAAAGGGCATCTCCTCGATCCTCCTCTTCATCTCCTCCAGAAAGTTGCAATTACACAACCAGGCGTGCCTCCAGAGAGAGATGGCGCCGACGAGAGCCCTCGAGTCCGTGTCCACATGGCGTCTGGCTGTGGATAGCTGTTGCACCACGACCTGTATGGCTTCCTTTACGAATACCTGCGCCAGGTCACCTTGGTTATCTGGGAGACCGGCAATGATGTTGTCCAGGCGCTGCATTATAAAGTATTGATAACGCACCAACGTCGCCTCATAGTTTGATATTCACAGGCCGAGTCCTGAAGCCGCATAGACTCAGTGCACAAGGGAGTCGATCTTCCTCCCCTCTTTGTCGCAGGGCACTGTGTGACCCCGTTCCTCCCGGCCCTGAGAAGACTCCACCACCACCAAGTTCGGTTTGGGGTGACGAAGGAGGAACGGAATGTCTCCCTCCCGAACCCGGTACATGGCTTCATTTCTTCTTGAAGTCGGTTGAGGGTGAGCCAGGAGGTCCCATGGTTGAGTCATCACTTGTCACAGAGTTGTGATGGGCAGCAAAATGATGGAGTTCGATTGCTCGCCCCGCACTACATCACAGAAATGATCGGTGCTGGGAACGGGCTGTTGGTTGGCCTTGATTTCCAGTGACCTCACCAGCCTGGACATCAGTTCAGCGAAAGAGATGTGCGGCTCTTCTGGTGATGCAGGGCCTTGCGAGGTGACTGCAGCATCAGGCGAAGTCAAATCGACCTCGGACTCGTCTGAGTCCACCCAATATGGAGCTGGGACGCTGGAGGAGGAATCTTCTGGTGACACCGATCTACCACTCTCCCTAGACGGTGCCTCTCGAGGCTGTCAAATGGGGACAATCCCGAGAAGCTAGTGGAGGAGCTTTAGCAGCCCAGTAGTAGCCGACAGATTGGTAGTCGGGCCATTTTGGCGTGGAAGAATACCAGGAGTGGTACCAGTTGTCGGATTGGGTGTCGGAAGACCGAATTCTATGGCTTCTTGGACGGGACATTCCAGTCTCGGTATAAAGCCAAACAGGCGGCATGGGCGTTAGGGAACGGGCCCTCGGTGGGGATTCTTGTATTTCGCCATTGGAGATCGAGCCGCAAGGTGGATCCTGGTGCAGTTCAGATTCCGTATGGCATGGAGAGACTGGGGGAGTAACCCTCATCGCCGCCTGAATGGTCGGGCCTGAGGGTGTCGGTACCGCAACTGTGGTCGGGACCAAGGAAGCCGCCGAACCCGAGTGTTGATGTTTAGTGTGCTCGGGTTTCTTCGGTTTCTTAACCGGCTTTTCAGCCTTATCTCTTTTGGCCTTCTTATGCACAGACAGCTTCTCAGGGCTGCTGTGTTTCCTCTTTCCCCGCTGTTTCTTGGACGGGGAAACAGGCTGATCGCCTATGGTGGGAGCACCTTCATCCAAAGGGCGGGCGTGAGGGTGGAGCAGCAGAGGAAGGGGCCGGATGTTGCGGCGGATCGGCTGAAGACGGACAGCGGTCAGGTGCAACCGAGGTTGTAGCAGGCTTAGCCACCAGCCGGTCCGATTGTAGGAGAGCCTGGTCCCACAGGAGCTTACGTAGGCGGTTCTCCCTATTCTTCCTGGCCTGCTTGGAGAAGGCCAGGCAATGGCCGCATTTGTCTGTCCTATGGACTTCCCCTAAACAGAGGCGGCACAGGTCGTGTGGGTCCGCAGCAGGCATCTTAGAGCCACACTCTTCGCACTTGCGGAACACAGTTCATTGCACCAGCGCAGAAAATAGAAAAAAGAGAAGATAGTATAGCAGGAACAGATAATATTTTGGTCTTTTTTTATATGAACAAGAAGAAAGAGAAACAAAGAGACTAACTGGAACAGTAAAGAGCAATATAAATGAGGGAATACTAACTTGGAAGAGAGAAAGAGAACTCGACAAGCAAAGGGAATACGAGTAACGATCTAAGCAAGAGAGAAGCGGCACGAGGCACAATGAACGGCGGTCGCAAAGACTGGAAAATGGCAGACACTCCGCTCCATACATACTGCTGGGGGGAGGGAAGCAGAGTTTTCCTGCCAAACCGTTAGCTATCAATCTTCTGGCCAAAGGCACTGTGCAGGTGCAGTACCCGTATGTGTGATGCACAGAGGCCACGATGAAGAAGTACAGATTAAAAAGCCCTCTTTACGGAGCAGCAGCCATGACAGCTCCAAAAAGATAAAAATAATCAGTCATCTGATAAAGAAGGAAGAGGGACCTGAACTCACCTGAGAAGGCTGAGCCATCTCTGAATGACTGATTAGTAGCAATAAACCTTTCTGAAAGGACTCTGCATATACTGCCCTAACTGGGTGGACAGCAAGTAATAGAGGGACAATATGTGCAGGTTGAACTCTGAACACTTGACAATGTATAAGGACTACAAAATTCACAATTAGCACTGAATACAACTAAAGCTAACAGCAAATATTTGTTAATAGACTGGATCCAGGCAGTTGTGCTTAGAGTAGAACAGATCAAATAAATCCTATCCATGTTTAGAGAAGAACAAAGGTCCAACAACTCCCAGATGCCCCAACAAAGAATTCTAGGAGTTGCAGGAATATTATTTCTCTAAACATGCATAAAATTGTGCCCTAACTTGGGCTCCACTGATTTCACTGGAACTACTCTAAGCAAGAGTAAGTCTGAATCCAATTCATGACTAAGTCACATTGACTACAATGGGTCTATTATAAGTCTGGACCCAACCAATTGTTTGCAAGCATCAAGAGCTGTATGGAAAACTGTTTCCAATTGGACTAACAGGCTGTAAGAATAATGCTTAATTTCTTCTTTGTTTATATACATTATCTTCACCTAAATTATTTGGATTTCTGCAATTCAGTGTCCAAACTTTTCAGTAAGGGTGACTTTTCTAATGTAAGCATTTAGATATGAGAAACAAATATAGCGAATAGCTTATTGTTCATATGCAAAAAGAAAAAGAAGTAGATTGACATAGGTCCCCAAAACTTCACAAATTAACTTGTGAGATGTTAGTCAAAAAATACTGATTGAAACCAACCAGCAATGCCAAGCCATTAAGGAAACCTTAAGCAGCTCTTTGGATTGCAGCTGCTGTGAAATATAAGAAAGTATTCCAAACCTTTTTTCAATGAGAAAAAGGACTTCTGGGTGCTACTCTCTCTATGCCTTTACCCGCTTTATATATATTTATATGACACATACATACACTTATGCATATAAATGTTTAAAATGGTAAATAAAAAATCAAGTAAATTTACCAAAATAAAGAAAAAAGAAAATATGTTTTTAAAAATTACTTCATAATTATAGCCAAAATTTGCATGATTTACAATTCCATATTGAATGGGTTCCTGCATCATGACAAACAATTGTGATTTTTACCGCTGCAGGCTTGTTATGTTGTTCAGAACCTGTCATGATATATAATCATGGCTTGTTTTGAGCCTGGAAACATACAAGAGTCTGTTGTATGTTTTCTTTACTGCTATTGACTATTTTGATGTCTGGACCCAGGAACTCTATTTTAATGTTCCTTGTGGAAAAAACACCATAGAGTCCCATGGAAAGAGCAGCACCAGAAGAGGCTGCTCCAGGCATCCAATCTCTGCTATCCAGTTTCCAAACAACACAAACACCATCATTTGCACTGTTGCATTGCATTGCATTGTTCCTAGTGGTTGAACCTGTTACTTTGTTTACTTTATGCAACAGGGACAAAGTGAGTAAATACATGAAGGGAGAAGGGGAGAACTGCAGCAAATGTGTTCACTTTAATGTAAAAAAAATAAATCCCTTTGGAGGCTGGCTTGGCTAGAAAGAGTTAAAGAGATGAATGTACAATTAAGAGAGAGAAAAGGAAGAACTAGCCTCAGAACCTCAGTGGACCGATCATGAAGAAGCAGCCGAGGTCAGTAGGGAACAATATTGTAATGAAAGGGATTTTGCTCCTGGTAGCTGCTGGGATGCACGGTTAGAGTGAGAGGATGGAGCAAGCAGAAAATGCTAGGAACACATCCACTGTGTGGTTCAACATCTATCTAGTCTGTATACAGATGGAGCTTAAACACTTGGGCTCAAAATTCCTAAACACTTCCTAAATTCTCCAGATGTCCTCACCATATATATGCCAACTGTTCCAAGGCTGCTTGAATTAGCATTTCCTTCACTCACTTGATGACTTGATGGATGCTTACTCTTTCAATATCCAAGGACAACACATTTACCAATTAAAATGCCCTCATTAGCTACATCTTGGTGTGTGGCTTCAGTCTGTTAAAGCTCAACCAAATATTGCAAAATTCCCTCAATCATGCTTGTTATTATAATTGTCCCTGAACCCAGGAAAATCAGGATAAATGTATCTAAAATATATGTGTAGATTTTGTAATGGTTGATTAGTTAGAGAAATGTAAAAGCAAGCACAATGCTTACTGTTATTTCCAAGGGAACAAAACAGCACACCATTTGTGACATGAGAAAATTATTCGTATAATAATGTGACTTGAAGGCTATTGAATTTTTCACACAATCATATGGACAAAGACATGCAGAAAAGCTAAACTGGGTGGCACTCGCACTGAGCTGGCAGCCATCTTCATATTCTCAGCTGTGTTGCTCCTGTCCAACCAGATTATGACAATGACTACTGGCTCAACATGTATACCATGTAGATCATAGCAATAGTCTTCTAGCTGCCTGTGCACATGATAATATAGAAAACATCAGAAGAGCAAACTATGTCTGAGAGCAGGGATTACAGAACTTTCTCTTTCAGGCTGCGGGACAAGTTGAATTTCAGAGAACCTCTTAGGGGTTGCATGGCACTTGTGGGCATGGCTAAAGAGAAAAAGGATGGGGCTGAAAAATGCAACAACTACAAGCATATTCCAGCTTAAAGTTCTTTCTACAAGTAACTAAGCATTTGGGGATGCAAAGGAAGGAGGAAAATGCAAAGAAGCTGGAAAACTGTCATATGACTAGTGGATGGGGTTAGGAGAAAGAGGTGTGGATATGGGAAAATTTGGCTCTCCAGAAAATTTGACTGGAATCCCAATAGGGCCAGATATGGCCTTCTTTCTTAGGCTCCCCACACTGCCATACACTGCAAACACTTATACAAGCAGCAGCTCCTATAAAATGCACTGGTTCAGTACAACTTGCTGTAGTAGGAAAAGGATAAGTACTTTATACAGTTATTGATGAAATAGTTCTCATTATCCATTTGACAAATTGTGTTTAACTTTTTAAATATCGTATGAATTTGGTGTTAGGAATTACTTGTCCATAAAGCTTTAGGTTGAGTTGACAACTGCCTTTTGAACTGCAGGAATACTAGCTCATAGTAACATTCTGGAAACACAGTACAGGCTCTGCAGAAATTAAAGATAACTTTGTTAATTGTTCTCCAAAAGAAAAATGCACCAACAATTGATCAGAAGACTGACACTATAGAGTGAATAATTAATTTGTGATCTCATATAGGGCTCTGATGATCCCCTGTCTGAAACCCTGGGTAGATGCTGCCAAACAGATAATGCTGAATTAGATGGAACTATGGTCTGAACCAGCAGCTTCATTCTTTATCTATCACATGGAATCATGTGTAAGCAATTCAATAGCACAGAGAATGCAGTGTTCTTGTTTAATGACAGATCCCTATTTTGGCCATAGCTATAAATACAGGGTGATAGGACCTAAAAGTGCAAATAAGGGTGTGTCAAAGACATTATAAAAATGTTAATTAACATTGCCACACATCAAGAGGGATACTAATCTATTAATCCATTACTCTTTGTCAACTGCATGAGAAATCAAGAAGAAAATCAACAATGAAAACAGAATGGCTGCTTGAGATCCTTAAACGGAAATACTCCCTCAAATAAAATGTATAGTTATTCTCACAAGTCATTCAAGAAATAGCAATGAAAATCAATGAAGAAAGAAACAGCTAGAGGCAAATAACTAGAGCTACAATTGAGCTTGCAATGATCTCAACTTTTCTCTGAGATCATTTCCATCCTCTGCCTCCAACACATATGCTTTTTCAACCACTGGTCCAGTTTCTCTAGTAGTCTTAATTTCACAGCAATCTATACTGGAAATTAATATTATGAATTTCACAGAATGTATTCCAGCTTAACTCTGAATGGTTAAAATACAGAATGACTTGTTATTTTTATCTATCGCGAAAATCCTGGTAAATTCTTTACCTAATCTTATTAATGCCAACCTTGCTGCAGCTTTTAAGAGCCTCCACACCATCTGAAACCCAATAATGCAGGTTCTGGGGAGCAATAAAAAGTAATTTTATGCAATTAGCTGTATATGGATACACAGACAAGTACTCCAAGAACTGTATGGAACCTGTTAGCTACCATTTTACCAAAGAGAACAACAAATATGACTTTGAATCAACCAATGAAATTTCAGTTTCAGATCTATCTTCCTGACTTGGATTTCAGTGATAAATGCACAATCATCAGAGATCAACATGCAACTTTATTTTATTATAGAGCCACTATGCTGTTGTATACTATATGAATTTGACATTAGGTGGCGAGACATATGCAATACTATCCCAGGTCAACATAGCTGATTAAGGGTTTGCACACCCACATGCACAATAAAGAAATTTCTATTTGTACAACATATTCAGAAACTCAAAACTTCTTGACCAAAGATACCATGGAGCATAAACATGTATCCACAAAAAGCAAACAAACAAAAAACAAATCAAAACATAAACAAAAAAGCAGGTAGTCCAGGAACAGGAGTATCCAAGAATAAACCTATATCAAAGTGAGGTAAAGAATCTTGTGTGTGTAACTAAGAAATGTCTGAGAATGTATGTAAGAGTGAAAAACTGGTAACAGACAGTTGACTGGAATATATACATGCATGTGTGTGTGTGTGCGTGTGTATGAAGAGGTGTGCAAGAGAATGAGGAATATGAAAGATAAGATATAATGTTTAGCTCCAAAACAAAGCAGGATCAGAGCCAACTTTCCACTTCTACGATTTAATCACAAATCAGCAGTATAATTCATCACCTTTCATCAGCATTCTTTTTACATTTTCATCTCTCACTGATAAAACTCCACAGCCAGAGAAGTCCAATATCCAGTGACAAAAGACACATCTTACTGTTTCAGTAGTCTTCCTATATTACATAGACACTGTATATATTGGTATTTATTAAAATTTGTGAAGCAGTTTTAAGGCTAGAAGATGAAATAAATAATTCAAAGAGTTGACAAATTGTTTGTTCCTAAAATCACATGTGATGTGTAGAAATGAAATTGTACATGCTCTTTGTTCACAGTGTGAGCAGCATTTGGACATCTTAGTGGTAAAAAGCCATTTGCATTGAATTATTTCTATTTAGAAACCTGCATTGTCATTACTCATTTTTCTACTTTGGGACATGGCAAGCATGAGCTGTACTCAGCTGAACACAAGGTTCCTAGTGATTATCTTCTGTTAGAACTATGTGCAAATTAAGTATGTTTCAAAAGCCTGGCATACACAAAAAAGTGACTGTCTTTTAAATATGAAGAAGACACCAGTCTTAGGCCACAAACTGGCTCACCTTTTTTCCTTCTGCCCCTCTAAAAAGTTAGCCATGACATTGTGCTGTCTGCGCTAGAACTAATAATGATCAGTACAAGTTTTAAGCAAGAGGTTGATATTGGCTTTCAAACATGAATACAGCATCAGCACAGACATAAACACATGCCAGGTTTAATGCTCAGAAGAGGTTCTCTTTTTTGCTGTTTGAGGGAGAATTCACACAGAAAAAGAGAGTCCACAATTTCTTCAACTTGGAAAGTGTTACATCTACTCTTCACAAGTCTTCAAAAGTTAATGTGGTTAGTTCAACCGGTTTGCATGAAAATACTTTGATTATATGTTAAATGCAACAGAGATTTTACTGAGCCTGGAGATTATTTCTGAACTGATAAACTGTAAAGGCCCCACTGGTACACAACCCAGACAGACATTATTTTAATGTATGTCTATAGCAACTACACATATTTTAAATTTTTAATTCTCTACCATGCACAAAACTTAATCTTTAAAGTCCCCCTATGCCCAAGCTAGGGTCTCAGTTCAAAACCTGTGCCTATTCTAGAACAGAAATGAAGGCAGGAAGATGTAACTGATAAAATAATGCCCGTTTTCATCCTCACTTATAGTCCCAAACAGCCCAAGGGACAATCCACAGGGATGATATTATGGTAGTAGAACTATACTTTGAGAATTTTTCTTGGCATTTTCTTGGCAGTGAACATTCTTGGACGTTACACTAAGCTATGGTTTAGAGGTGACTGAACCTAGCCCCTTGCTCAGCTCACATGCCCCTAACTCTCCTCCTGCAACATGACAAAGGAGTTCAGAAGCATTTATATCCACTTTTAGTTAATTACAGCTTGCTATATTTTCCTAACTGTGGATATGTGATTAATATTAACCATGAATAGTATAAACAAGTTATGGCTGAGATGACATAGCAAACTACAGTTAACTAAAAATGGACAATTCCAAGTTCCTCCCCTCAGCTATGCAGGAGTCAAGGCGAGGAATCCAGAAACTTATTCACCTCTTGCTAAACCACTATTTAGCTTGACATCCAAGGGAGGTCAGTGTCACCCAAACCAATCTTGTTTGCAGTAATTAGGTGCTTTCCTAGCCATACAGTCAAGCATTTGGAATCCAGTTTCCAGGATCCCGGCCCTCAGTTGATTGGCCCCATGTTTTCAGGCCTGTTTTGTGAAGGCCTGGCAATGCGAGCACGATTCAATGATGTGCTCCTCACCCAAACATAAAGGTAGAGGGCGTGTCTGTCCATAGGGTGTGGGGGGGATTTACTCACACAAAAGGTGCCTTTGATGCCATCATGGTAGATGGGGAAGGCAGAGAGCAGAGAATGGAGGAAGGATGGGTAGCAGGCAAAAGAACAGAGACAAAGCAGGTAGGAAAGGGTTTTGTGGGGGGTTGCATGTGAAGAGTGAAAAGAAGTACAAGAAGAGATAGTGGCTGAGTGAGGGGGGCAAGGAATAGAAAGCAGTAGAGAGAAAGGGATAATGAATGTTGAAAAAATACTTTTTTTTTCTGTTTTTTTTTTTTATTGAGGGGAGAAGCGCTTCCTGATCTAGGTGGTTGAAAAGAACTGAAGAAATGGGAGGGAGCCCCTCTCCTAGATTCACAGAACAGGAGGGGGAAGGGCTTCCACCCAAACTAATGCTTAGCTGTAGTTCTCACTCAACAACAGACTCCATGTGGGCACAGGGCCCATATGTGTGATGCACAGAGACCGCGAAGAAGAAAATTCAGATCTAGTTCAGACAATTATTTGAATTGTCTTTGGATAATGATCAAGCTGCAGTGAGCTCCAAGCTTAAGGGTTTTCTGTCATTCACTTTAGACTAAATTTAAGTTTCCTGTTATGTACAAACCTGGGGAACTGTGATTTATTCTAATTCTCGTTATTAAAACAGCCTAGGGTCAAATTGTGGTCACAAGGGAGCTTCTGAACAAGGCTTGAAACATCTATACTTTTATGCAGCACAGGTAGGATTGTTAACTGATGTAATTCCATCATGAGACTCATAGTTTAAACAGATCATTTAAAAGTCTAAATTCATTACCAACCCATTTTTCCCCTTTCAGAAGGTTTTCCCAGCCAAAGATTGAAACTGTCCCAGCTATAAGCTCCATATGAAAGGCATGTAAAACTCTTGCCAATGCTGGGTTGCCAAGGTTAATCTTTTACATTTTCAGAGAGAATAACTTGGCAAAGTAGTCAGGATTCAGGCAATCTTTACTAGTTATGTTGTGGAGCTTCAACGCAGGGAGTGGGGTATTCGAAAATAAATCTCCCCCAGTTTGGAAAAGGAATACTTACTGACTTATAGATAAGCTTTTGTCATCTGCCCTGTCTACTTAACTCCAGCAGCAGAAATGGTCACAAGAGAGTTGTTTATTTATATTTATTTTATTAGATCTATATCCTGCCTTTTTCTTTTTAAGAACTCAAGGCAGCTTACATCATTCTCCTGCTGCTCTCAATCTTATCCCCCAAAAACAACCCTGTGAAGTAGGCTGAGCAGGAAGTCTGTGACTGGCCCTAAGTCACCCAGATGGCCTACGTCCTACTTCCCTGCCCTTAACCATTAAAAGGCTGTTCCTTGGACTTCTTTATGCTTGAAAACTTTACCAATAACAGAAAGCCATTGGTGCAGCAATCTCTGGGAACTGTTGATTTTTCCAAGGCTGATGAGCTCTCAACAAGGATCTACAAGCCTAACATTTTGCACTAGGAACTTCCTGTTTGTAAGGTTCTGGGGCCTAATGATAATTCAAGAGTTTATACCTCAACCCCATTCATACCTCATTCTGTGTTACTGCTGCTGGAAGGTAAGCTTCATAGAAAGGTAAGGACTGTGCAATCCTTACCACAGGGCAAGGGCCACCAGGATATGGGGAAGAAAGAAATCAACAACAGTTAACACTAGAGAAGGCAGAGGGAATGATTTGTGAAAAATAAAGGGTTTTTCAGGACCAAACTGATGAGACCAATTTCCTCACCTTACCATTTTTAAGGTAAATTCTTCACCTCAGTGTTTTTTCATGTTTGTTTGTTTTTAAATCTACTTATCATTTCTACAGAATACAAGTTTCTTAATTTTCCAAAGCCAGTGTTCACAACAACCAAAACAAGCAAGTCTTCCTTTCTGGCCAACATATTCCCCATTCCTGCCTGTCTTTCAATACCTCTGCAAACCTTAGTTATTAAGAAAGCAGCTTTATAAGCCCTAGAGATTCTCTGTGGGCCACAGAGTAATTTGCTCTGATCCCACCACTATGGCCACTAGGGGAGGAACCATGCCAGCTGCCTCTTCAAGGTTGGAAAATCAAATTCAAAGGGAGTGTTTGGAGGGAGGGGAGGAGACCCATGCTGCCTAGATTGGAGCTATCCTGAGGGCTCCAGCCGCCTTCTTGTCCTTCCCAAGCACCTCAGCTAGATTGCTTAAAATCAGAAAGGGAGGTACAAGGAGGTAGAGACTGCCTCCACTACTCTTGTTCTGCACTGGAGCTTCTGAGCCTCCAAGTTCAGGGTCTTAAAAGCCCTGAGGGCATAACAGATTGGAGTGAGACCTATATTAAACAGGAAAATAATTATTATCTCGTATATGGAAAGTATCTGAAGCATATAACACTCCTTATAAACCTTTCTACCTTTTCTTTCATATAACCGCTGTGAGATTGCCAATCTTTATGTCAGTTTAGAAATAAAGAAAGGGAAAGCAGAGTAGGTAACAGACTGACAGCTTGAAACTGTGTGCAAATTGGCTTATATGCAACCTCTTCATGTCTGTTTCCTTGACAGCTACCTATTCTACTTTGCTTCATTCTTTGATAGTTGAAATATACAAGGCCATTGGCAAGACCTGATTATACATACTGGACCTGCGGAACCCCCCTCCCCCATTAACAACTAAGTGGTAGTGATCAGAGTGGAGAAGGAGAAACAAAATATGTTCTGCCATGCAGGACACTTGGACACCTGGGTAGCTTATTCACAGAATGACTTAGCATGCCGTATGTTGTGTTCAATGGGGCCTTTGCCCTGGTAAGTGTGATTAGGATTGCAGATACTAGGTATATGTGGACTTCCAATTAAAATGTTGTTTTGTAACATCTTCTAAACCTAAACTTTATTATATATTATGTTATACTTTATTATAAACAAATACAGAATAAATTATTATATCAAGCAAAGGGGAAGGAGGAATAACTGATATTTAATTAATAAATCTCAGCACTAATTAGAGAAACTATTCATATTGAAAGCAAGCCTTTCTGAATTTGAAAGGGTTCATAAGCATACACAGGATTAGAGCTCAAAGAACTACTATTCATCCTGTTCAAGCAACTTTTCTAAAAAAAATGAAAATCAATTGGAGCTCAAAATTCTTTACTTGCATTCATATCTTACCCCACCAGGAAATATGACAAAAATATGAATGCTCTACAGTTGCTCAGTTCTGTATACTGTACCTTTTAAGATGTCTGATTATATGTTATATACATGTCAAATTATTGTTTGACTATATTGGCTGAGAATGGTTTTGCATAAAGGCATAGCTTTCTTTATAATTAAGTTATCCTGGAACTCTCATTTCACCCATGTTTCTATTTACAATGGATCTTACCTTGACTCCTACTTAAAGATGCATTTTAAGAAGAGAAGAAAAAATACCTTCCCTCATTGTGGGGGGGGGGAGTAGAACAAAACAAGAATGGAGGCAATTTTAGCTGAAGGTCCTACTTCAGCTAAACCTTTTCAGTGACTTCAATAGAAAGATAATCTTTCTGTGATTATGACCAAACCCTCTCGTTGCTTAGCAACACATAATTAAGGAATATGTTTTCAGATCCGCTTTGCAAGCTGGCCATTATCAGATGAAATTACTGGAGCAACAAATGTCATCCTCATGCAAATGAATTGGTTGTAGAGAAAGAATGTTTGACTCAAGGAAGAGGCTGCTCGCATCTCAACAACACTACCGGTATTGTCTTCTAATAGACTAATACTCTAAAAAGGAAACCAGCTATCGATTCCCTCCTAGTGCTCCCTCCCCTATATATTACAAAGTTTAAATAATAAAGAGTGATGAAAAGAATAAAAAAAGAAGGCCATCAGATATTCTAAAGTGCTGTGCAGAGGTAAATGTATTATCTGCATTCTGTGATGCTTGTTCCAAGGGCAAAGAATGGGTGTTCAAACCATTTCTACCATATTTAGAATAACTATCTGCCTTCACCCTAAGAACGCATGAACTCCACCAAAAATTGTCTGTATTCACAAAGCTACTAAAAACTGCTTGTGACAGCCAGACTACACTTGGCAGTGTTTCCAGGCAGAGGGCGGCTAGCGCTATCAATCAGAAGGCATTGTGAGGCTATTCTGTCTTATCTTTCTTAACAGGTTCCGTGAACAGAAAAAAAAAAAAAGGCAGAGGAAGCAACTGGAAAATATGTGAGGGTTACAAGTGGAAGACACCAACATTTGTACTACCAATCACATTCCAAAAATGAGGCACTACCATAGCACAATAAAAGTCTTATGTGGAAGCCTGCCATTTTCACTGTTGCTGACAAAACACCCACTGATTCCAATGGGGGAGGGGTGTCACTTTTTAAAAAGCCCCTCATGGAGAGGTGGGGCTTTTATGGGGAAAAAAGGCAGGAGAAAGGCTTACTCACCACCCATTCCATGGGAGTGCCAATGCTCAAATCCAAATGAGGATGTGCTAGTCAGAATGGCCCTAAATTTGGAATTCAAGAGCCACTGGTTGACAGATGTGCCTAAGTGCTCATTTTTTCAAAAATTTTGTCCCTGGAAATTAGAAAATTCTCAACTTGCATACAAAATTATACAAAAAAATTCCACCTGAAGATTTTTCTATTCAGTTAGACACAGCTGATCCTACCTCAACCATACATCATAGGTATTCTTTACTGTAACAATAAACAGAATCATTGAACAAAACGAACATTTTAATTACTACTATAGCATTATATCTCATGACCCATGGTTCTCCTGCACCCTTGACCTTTTCAGAAGGATTTATTCAGAAAAGCTCACTGTTTCTCTCTCTCTCTCTCTCTCTCTCTCTCACACACACACACACACACACACACACACACACACACAATGCTCACCTATTTAAGGTATGCATATGTGTGCATTATTTTATAAAAATTAAATCGTGTGATCTATGTTCAAAATTGAAAATGAAACAGTATCTGTATGTTGCCATCTTCTCAGTTCTCCATTTAAAATAATAGTATCTTGTATGAAGAACTGTTATTGTGCTTATAAATGCTATATCTGAGGCACAATTTAGTGAAAAGTAAGTCCTTGAAAATCTTTTAAATTATAGTTAGATGGGAGTTAAACACATGCTCTATTCTTCCACTGAAATTAATGTGACTTAAATATGCTTCACTATGACATGAGACATGCATTGCAATCCTAGGGACATTTTCTCAGTAGCTAGTCTTAATTCAGTGACATTTAGTCCCAAGTAGATCGACACAGCATTGCAATCTTTGTCACAACTACCCTTTCTAATGTATGCTCTAGCGGAGGTGGTCAACTTGTACAATTTTAGAGGCTGTTTTCAGTGGGGTTTATTTAAAAAGCTCCCACACTAAAGATTTGTTCGCAGTTCACTAGTTGTAAAATGCATTACTTAGGCTCATATTTACTTAGCTTTGTCAACTTTAGAAATTTATCAGCTTATATTTTCAGAGTAAAAGCAGCAACAAAGAAAGGAATTCCAGGAGAAGTAATCCCACATATTTATCACTCTTGTGGTTAATGATTGGCTTTAGCAGTAAAAGCCAACGTCTGTTAACAACTTCCATATTCCTAAGTTATTTTCGGCAGGAAATCAAACACACTGCTTTTTTATTTTGGACATGCTATGAAAAAGAACATTGTCTAAAAATAACAACAGTTATTATTTATCTAAGTTAAGCAAATCCAGGATCACATCATTAGTTGCCTGCTAAATTTCATCAAGAAAATACTATCCACTTCCTCTGAGAAACACATTTGTGCTGATAATAACTGGGAGAAGTCAGTCTTGAAATGAAACCCTTCAACCTAATTGCTGAGAATGTGTATAGTATCTAATCTTATGTACCTTGCAAATAACAGAAAGTGTAAGATTCATTGTGGAATGATGATTTGGCATATTAGCCCCTTTTATCTGTAAACCCAAAACCCAATTACAGCACAGAGTGAATCTCAGCACTGGAATGATTCAATAAATACAGCTTTGATTAATGCTGATGTGTGAAACTATATATTTCTAAGATCATTACTACACTGATTTTTAGGAAAAAATACACACAAATATAGCTATACTAAAGAACTCTATCAAGTGATATACTTTAAAATAATTACTTGACTCAGGCGATGCCATGGTGGAAACAATGACTGGTGGTCCTGTGCGCCTTGTGGGTTTCTGATAAGGAGAATGCTGCATTGGAAAACTTGGTCCTGCTGGCACCAGGTTGGATTCTACTTGGGCCCCTTGCTTTCGAAGGAGTTGAGGACTGTTGTGAGGGCTGTGCATTGGGGACAATGGAGGATTTCGATCCCTCTTCATCAGTTCCATGGGTACTGTGTATGTAGTTGAATATGCTGTTTTGGGACTCGGATGCGGATTGGTTTGTAGTGCATTCATAGATATTCCTGATGGAAAAGAATAGCCAGTTGCTTGGCGAGTTTGCATATTGCATGGGCCAGAACCACTGTATCCAGAACTGGGAAGAAAAGGAGCAACCTGATGAGGCAGCCCAGCTGCAGGGTAAGTTGCTGTTTCCAGAAGGTGTTGTGTTGGAGCACTAGAAGGACGACGAGTTAATTCTGCAACTCTTGGGGATACTGGCTGCATAGAAGCAGTTGGTGGCTGATGCACTGCTGTACCATCTGCCACTGGGCTGGTGGCAGGATGTATCCCATATTCATTCTGGAGCAATTCACTTCGGTGACTAAAGCTATTTGATCGATGTCTGGGGCGAACGATAGCATTCTTTCTATCCTGCCTCTGCAGCTGCATTTCTGCTTTGTAGGTATGGGCAATTCGAGAAAGCACCCTTGCTTGCCCTAGATTCGGAGCAACTGATTTTATATCGTTGTCCTCCATCATTGCCAGCAGGCTCGGCGAATCAAATCCTTGCTGTAACAAGGCACTAAGTGTACTTTCAGATACTCCTTCAGAACGCAAAAGTGCTAAAAACTCTGGCTCCACATTCCTTTTAATATCCTGTCCTGAAAAAGATGAGGGCATCTGAGCATGGGAAGGAGTGGTAACTGTTTCATAGGCATCATAAGGAACCTTTGCACCAACATTTTCCCTGACTGGTCCATAACCACGGTTCAAAGAAGTAGCTACACTTCCATCAGGAGCTGCAGTAGAATTTGGATCAACTACCAAACATGTTGGAGTAACTTGTCTACTTGCTGCAGCATCTATAGATCTGTCCACTGTATCACTATAAACTTGCCGGTTGGGAAATGTTGGAGGTTCTGTTCCATATCTAAGCATTTGAGATTCAACACCATACCTTGCTGGAGCAGGATCTCTGCTTCGAATCCTCTGTGCCTCAGGGATCATTTTAGTCATGGGATCTCTATACAAGCGGCTTGCTTCAAGTGGGGCAGGTGATCGTACTTGCATCTGATCCCAAGCCAATCTGGCGCTTGGCATGCCATAATTCAGTAATGGTCTATTAATCATGTGGTCTCTGTAGTAGCGCGGGTCTTTAGGTGATCTAGAAGCTAAAGTTGGGTCACTGTAGTAATCTTGAGGTGGCAAGGAACTTCGTGCAGACACTGTAGGCTGCCTGTCGTAGTAAACAAAGTCAGGAACAGAACCTTTACGTATAGGACCTTGGTTAAAAACTGGCTCCTGGTATGGATACGGCTCTTGCTTCAGTTCAGCACCTCCCTGCAAGATGATCTCATGTGGTCTATTGGCTGGCTGTTCATACCAAACTCCCTCGCCAGTGTAGGTTAGAGAATTCCTTCTCCCTGGAGGTCTCTGGTATTCAAATGCATTTTCATTCTCCCAGTTGCCTTCATACCATCCTGCTGCATCCCAGCTCTGAGAGCGGCCAATATGTTTGCTTGGAATTGGCATTGGAACACAGCAATATTCAGCTTAAATAAAGGACAAGTAGCCTCTCGTTAAATCTTCAGTTACACACATAAAAACAAAAAACAAAACAAATATGCACTCTATCTGAATCCCTCTGCAGCATCAGGAAACAGCCCAACAGGTGGTTTACTATTTCAAAGTACTGCCTGAATTATTAATTCTTCGAAACTTTAGTCGGCAAAACACAGCAAAGACCTAACAGTAACTCAGCCTGGCTCCAAAAAGTGTAGAATGGAAAGGTCTTTTCTGTACAAAAAGGGTTGCTGTACTTAATCCAGATGGTTTATCCCTTCCTGCCTGGGATGACTCGCTCACATGGACAACTAGTCAAATAGTGTGTGAGGATTAAAGGCTAAATAAAACCCATAAAGCTTTTGTTCCATGTGACATCATTTTAGCCTAATGAAATCTACTGTACCAGCCCAGACAAACACATCAGTTTAAAATTCTCTGCAGATCATAGCTATCACATACTTTTAAAAAAAGGAAAGAAACTTCTTGTAAATAATATAGGATTTCTTTACAATTATATCGCCCCTTTCTCTTGGTATAAACCACTACCAAGAGTGGGGGTGGGTAAGGCAGCTTCGATGTCAATTCAATCTTAATCCATCCTGATGAAATGCTAATCCACCACACAGAGCTAAGGACATATTAAATAAGTGCAGACATACCAGCCCCAAAAAGCAAAATACACAAAGATGTAAGTTCTTGCTTTGAAACAAACTAGAAATCTGTGCAACACTTTATGAACATTACAGATTAAAAATGCAGGATCAGGGCCAGGGAAAGAAAGAGGCCAATTTCAAACTAGCTTCACTAATTATTCTCCAAAAGGATTCTTTGCATTATTATTATAATTCTCAAATCCTTTCATCATCCCAGGAAAGAAAATTGCAGAGGTGTAATCTGGAATTTATAATTTTAAGACCTGAGAAGAGGTCACTGAAAAGGGAGGATCAAAGCCTCTAAAGCCTTGATTTTACAAAAGCCAAAGAGAGAACAAATTTTACCTTTTGTCTGCTAGTATACTGTTTATACACAAACACACACTCCATTATACATTCTCATCACAGAGAAGAAGAAGGATTTAGACAGAGGTATCAACTCTTTATCAACCTAATAGCAGGGGAGGCTGGTGACACCTATGTCAGTGTAACTTCTCTTCCATTCCAGCTGGCACTTTGAGCTTCATGAGAGCTATTCAGTGATACACTTGGTTAACATACATTTCAGAAGTCTACAAAAAACACTTTAAAGCAACCAATAGTCAACAGATACTGAGTGGCAGTATCCAGATTACAATAAAATTTTGTTGACACATGTACTACCAATTTACTGCATTATGCTCTTTCTTTCAGAACTGAATAGAACTGCTTCATGTATTGAGGTATTTATAATGTTTCCTTTCTCTGCAAAAAAAATGTATATTCATACAAATGCTAGCTTGTGCTCATGAGGAAGAAAAACAGCATAGTAATAGCCAACCTTTGGTTGTTAGGTCTGTGAATTTTTAGGGCTAATCCACAATTAAATGCTTGAAGTCCCAGCTGTCACATGACAGGGTATGTGCTATTATGATAGCTAAGTCACTAATGCAGTCTAATGCATCTATGCTAGAAATGCCTCCGGGGTATATTTCTGACCCAAATACAGACAGGATGTCTTAGTAATCCCTAACCTTTCTCCTTTTCTTTTACTGCAGTAAATAAGTACAAATCCTCTTCAATACATGCTAAGAATTTTATATGCAAACACAACACACTTAAAAATTTTCCTCTACAAGATTATTCTTGCATTAGAAAATATTTGATTGGCACTGATCCAATCTGATGGTAGTTTACAGGGTCCAGGCCTGAGTATCAAGCTACAGGTCAACTGGGATTTATGGGCTGATGCTTGGGCTTTGTGGAACATGGCTGAATATATCCTGTAGGGCATTGCTCATTATGAGAATGCTAATCAGTCATAAATTCTTCATTTTTTTGAATGTTTTATCTTCTTCATAAAAGCATTAAGGCTAACTTTGCCCTTCTATATGGTTCCAGAACGCCATCTGTTTAAAAGGGCACCTGCCCATTATTTTGTTGCTGTCCCTCCAACAATTAAGTGATATTTTCTGCTGTTTTGTTTATTTTTATCATGGCTTGGAACAAAACAACTCCTTAGGACTCAAACAAGTGGCTTAAAGAAAATCACAGCCTCTCCCCTCCCTTTGAATAATACATTTCCCCATCATTCCCATTGTTTCAAAAGCAGCTTTCCCTGTGACACAGGGAACTACTACTTAAGAGAGAAGGAAGGGAAGACGGTCTCAAGACCCTTGGACTCACATAATTCTTTGGATCCTAATGGATACTTGTTTTAATATTTTGCTATGTTGGAGTGCTCATCCAGTAAGGGGATTTTTTAAAAGGAAGGAGACAGTAGCACAGGTTTTCATCCTGTATCTAGTGCATTCTGCCAGGTTCTGTCAGGAATTCATCAGTTATCCTTGGTGATGGCTCAGTGTTATCCAGACAGCTGGGTCATAACTGGAGCTTTGGTCTGGTTCAGAACTTTGGGTCAGTGATCCTAGAATCACAGGACTAACAAGTTACTCCAATTGGGTCTGAGGACAATTGGCAGGGTTTTATTGTCAGACCAGGAGAGTCTCCCCCTTTAAGTGTTTTCTCTGGCTAATAAAGGGCCAGCAGCCTTTCCCTGCAGGCACTGGCTCCTCTTTAAGGAATGGAGGTTGAAGGAGGAAGAAACCAGTTGGGCTCCAAACACCAGTATCTTCTTGTTTGCTAGAGGAGTCCTAAATTCCTCAGAGTCTGAAAATCTTAGCACCTCCTGGGGGCTGCCCAGACAAAGTACAGGGTCTGAAGAAGAACTAAGAACTGATCCCGATTCTCCCTCAGAGTCACTATCACCTTCAGTTTCTGAGAGTGCCATTCCTGGGTCATGGAATGTTTATATGAAAAACTGTGCTGCCATCTTCCAAAGTCTCATCGTACTGAATGAAAAAATGCTGCCTGAGCTGGTTAGGTGAAAAGCCTACGTATCTCAACACTTACTCATTTGGCTTTGGGTGCTTTAATGTTCATAAATTTGGAGGATAAGGAATCCTCTACTTTGCTTTACTTTAATAACACTAAAGAATACTTTAGCTATTGGGTGGTATAGTAATTAAACAACAGCAGCACTGGTGTTCTATTATGCTAAATTCAAGGTCTGCAACTCATTTCATTTATAAATGCCATGTAATAGTAACCACCACCACCACCTGGGGAGCTATGTTGGCAAGTGCAGATTGGTGTTCCAGTCCCACAAGAGCCAGTGTGAGACTGGGACTCAGGAGATCTGGGTACTAGTCCATGCTCAGCCATGCAGCCAACTGGGTGACTTTGGGCCGGACAGATTCTCAGCCCAACCTACCTCAAAGGGTTGTTGCTGTAGGGATAAGATTGAGAGCAGGAGGAGAATGATCTGAGTCACTTTGAATGTGTTGAAAAAAGTAGGATATAATCTAATAATAAAATGTAGGGCCTACTCCGGCATTAAACTGAAATCTATATGTGAACATGCTTTAACTATATAGAAGATACTGTACCTGGGAAGTATGCAATATTGTATACAGTGGTACCTCACTAACGCCTCATTCACAACCAAATCAGGTCACAAACAGAAATTTCAGCAAAAAATTGCCTCAGGTCGCGAACTCCACATCGGGTCACGATCACGATTGCGCCCATCTTCCCTGCACAGGCATGATCACGGTTGTGCTTGGGGGGGTGAGGGGGGAGATGGCTGCAACTGCGGTTGTGCTCAGGCAGGGAAAACAGGTGTGATTGTGGTCATGCACAGGAGGGGTGGTGGCCACGGTTGTGTCATGCAGGGAAGATGGGGGAGGGAAGATGGGGGTTGTGTCGTGCTCGGGGGAGGGAGACAGCCATAGACAGGCGCAACTGCAGTCACACTTGGGCAGGGAAGGCAGGCGTGATCACTGTCATGCTTGGGAGGGGAGATGGCCGCAATGTTCGTTGTCCTTTGTTACTTTGTTGTTCTTTGTCACTTTGTTTCAAATTTTAGTGATAAAAATGGTTACAGAACAGATTGACCTTATTTACATTGAACATTATGGGGAAATTTGACTTGGGTCATGACCAGTATGGGTCGCAAACAGAGTCGTGGAATGGATTAATTTCGTGAGCCAAGGTACCACTGTATATTATTGCATTACGCTAAACAATATCTTAAAATCCTCCCTCCCTATTCCTGCAAAACCCTAAGTACCTCAAATCAAGCTCTTAAAACATGATAGAGATTGTATATTCACCAGAAAAGAGTATCACCCTACTGGCTAAGCTAGAAGAATATAAATTTTGCAGTCACTCCTTAAATGCCTACCTTTAATTGCTGTAAACCGCTCAGAGAGCTTTGGATAAGTGGTGGTATAGAATTGAAATAAATATTTTAAAAATAATGTGATGTTCTAAGTGCGGTGTATGACAGAATTGAATAGATTTTTAATTATTTCAGATTAGCCAAGTAAGTGTCATCTTCCCTAATTTCTAGGAAACAAGCAACTAACTTCACCCACCAATCATATTGTTAGCTGGACTGTTGTATTCTGGAATATTGTGCATGGTATAGAAGAATTTCATCTCACCCAGGAAGTCCCATCTGGATTTCAGATCATATACTTTGATGAGGTCATGCAGCTACATGAGATAACCTTTATATTTGCATATTGTTATGACTGGTGAGATTCCATCCTTTCCCTCATTACTTGGGTTGTCAATTCTCTGATTCAATGGCTGAAGAAGTTTCTGGTTCTTAGAAAAATTTAATTAAGGAGTGATTTTTTTTCTTTGCCCCAATTCTTCCAGGGGTCATGTGTGGATTTCTTGTGTCTCTGAGATACCATATGCTTCCTTCATCTTGACAAATGGCCTCACCAAAACCCTGTCTTGGATCATAGAAAGTTTTATGGGACTCTGTCTAGCTCAGCACCTATCCAATCAATGAAGGAAAATACCTAATCAAACTTAAGTTTTCTAATTTAAGGACGTTTTTATAAGTTGGTATGAGAGCAGTTTATAGAGCAGTTTTGCAACAGCTTTCAAATGCATGTATGAAGCAATGGGTGCTTGTCCCATTCTTTCCTATATTGTTCCAAAATTCCAGAAGAAAAAAAAAAGCAAGTCTATCTGCAGAGTTACAGTGCTAATCATTAGCTGATAAACACCAACATTCCTCCAAGGGCTGGATGCCATTGGTGAGATGTGAGATCACAGCAGGGGATCCTCTGGATCTGGAAACTAGAGACACTGAAGAAGGCTTTGTGGACCAGATTAGGCCCACGGGCCAAAGGATCTGCATCCATGCTATAATCAATGTAAAAAGATTATCATATTAAATGAGGAAGCTGCATTCACTCCAGAGAACTACTAAAACATCCAGTCAACAAAGAGTGGGTTCAAACAACATATTAACCTATACTTGAGGCTTGAATATGGATTGATCATGTACAACCCATGGTTTGTTGTTGGGTTGTGAACTGTGGGTTGCTCGTTATGGTTTGTTATCTCATCTTAATACAGAGAACATGATAACCCATGTTTCAATAACAGCCCATTATTCAACAGCAACCCACACTCAGTCCTTGAGTCTGGATTACTATTTGTCTAAACCCAGCCATGGAGTACAAACATTCATTGTTCTTAAGTAGAATGGGAAGCAGCTGTACCAATGTAGAGATTTATTTAATGAAATGGCTGGAGAGCAAGAATGCCATAATGAAAAACAAAACAAAATCTGATTCAAGAGTTCAAATTTAATTATTTCTAAGACTATCAACATTTATTTAAAAGACATCTTATTTAAAGATGTCCACTTTTGAAGTTAGCTAACTAGAGAACTAGGGTGCTTCCAGACTAGATTTTTATTGTGCAATTTTCCTACCTTGTTCATGGTATTTTTCAATGGCTCCAAGACAGTACCATAGTCCAACTATATCAATATCATGCCTTTTCATCAGTTAATCAATTTTTTCTTTCACACAAAATATATTAAGGATGGGAAAAATTGAGTAGCTATCTAATCTGTTTTGATAAGTAGTGCTAGAAGCTGTTGATCTGGAAGCATCTTGAGATTAAGTATAACTCTGAGATGAAACTATAAGTTTAATTATATGCAGCAAATCAGCTACTACAGTCCACTAACTCATGCAGTGTTTCTCATGCAGCACTCAGCTCTTAACCATTACATTCACCCTGTTATATAGAACTGTCCTGTGGGAATAAAAAGACTTTGGATTCAATCTTGGCCATTAAACAGGAAATTTTAGTCCATTTGAATAGGTCTAGAACTGGATTCTAAACAGAGATTACTCATATATAAAATTCAAACAGCACTGAAACATTTCCCAGGATCTGTTTAGGTTCTTCAACATGCGCCATAAAAAGTAAGATAGACCTACATTTTGGAGTCATGCATGAACAGACAAAAATACCAAACAAAACAATATTCCATCTTCATTGTTGCCTCTGTTATAAAAGCCTGTTATGTTGGAAATGCTCAGTGAACTGTTGGGGCTTCATTGGCTTGTTTTACACTTCACTAAATGCAACGTACAAGATGTTTATCTGCACAGCTTGTTTCATGTCTGTCTTGCACTCTAAATCTTGTCATGTAGATTCCCCTGTGCCACAGCTTTGGGTAATGCAAGACAAGAAAGCAACATGTGCATAGTTTGGAGAAAAGAATGACATTCTTCACTGTGGTAGGAACAACTGCACATCTGCCTAATTTGGAACCTACACAGCATCTCATTTGCAAGCCAAGGAAAGTCCACTTAAGCCCATGGGGAACATTCATTCAAGAACAGCCAAGTATTACTAACTATACACACAGAACAGCAGTATTCACTTGAACTCTTGTTTATCTATAAGATTTGGCTATATTCCTATATGGATTTCTCTGTTCTTGATTGCATTGACTCTAAGGAGGCGCAAACAGTACCCTTAAAATATGCACACATGCACAGGGAGAGCAGGGTTCCCTACTGTGCTTTGAGAATTGTGCTTCCCAGATCCTTTGCCAGTCAGGAACTAGAGGGGAGCCAGGAGAATTCTAGCAATGATTAGCAGGATTCAGGCAATGGCTTGAAGTCTACATTTCTTCTGGCAGAAGCAGTAGCAATGGTTGAATGCCCCAAATTACAGCCACCAACGCACATAAGGGAGGAGGTAATCCCTTTCCCCTCTTTGACTGCTGGAAATTGGTTCAAGCACTGTTGATTACTATGTGTTGTCATTTTGGGCAATATGTGAAAAAGAGATTTAAGACTTCTTGGTACAATTCAAGCAGTGTGAATTGTAAGAGTATTTATCACAGAGTTACTATCTGTAATACTATACAGTATGTTCCTTCTACATGCAAATACATTGGTGAATATTGGGTTTGTCTCTAGTAAGGTTGATAAAAATGAATCCACTGAATTTTTATGTTTTTCATTCCATAGCTAGTTTGGCTATGTCAGTCCATGGGGTTTCTGTGGAAATAACAAGTTTGTAATTTTATGATCCAGCTGCCACAGCACTTTCCTGCATACCCCAACACATCTACCTTCTCCTATGTCAAATACAGGGAACAGGATTAGGGCCATTCAACTATAAAGCTGTACTATATGCTTTTTCAGGTGTTGCTCATTATATTTTTGATTTAGCATCAATAAATACACTGAACCAGGATTCAGGGATGTTTCCATTTCCTGAGCAGACATGGTCTCAGGTTTTGAATGTTTTCTGGCTAGCATTTTTATACCAGTACAGACACTAACCTTGCATTTTGTAGAAAGCTGTCAACTGTTTTTGTCTGGCATAAGTATTATTCTGTTTTAAGTATATACATCAAATATGGAACACTATATGCAGCATATTACAACAAGAGTGAACAACAAGAATCCATTTGCAATCCAGTCAACTAGTTACGATAAAGTTAAAAAGAGCCTTATTATCACCCTAGCCATTATTACTGTACATAACATTTTAAGATATCCAGGTATTACTCTAGGTAAAATGTCGTATCTTTCTACAATTATGGATTTTTCATTATCCAACAAAAATAGATTCCAAAAAAGGTTGAAATGAATTGAAGTTTCATGAACCTTCAGCAGGCAAAATTGTTTTTCAGTATTATTTTTAAAGTATCTCTTAATTGCATTTAGTCATAATCTGTTATTCCCATAAATGTTTTAATAGTACTTGCAAAAACATGTTGTGTAGTGTGTGACAGCAACAAATCCCTTCAGCATAATTAAAATTGCAAATGTACTTGGCAAATGACAAACGGATTTCTGGTTTTATGTAAACTGTACCTTTACAGATTAGGAAAAAATATTTTGGCCAGGAAAACACAGATGGAAGAGAAAGAATTTAAAATACATTGTTCAGAGGAAAATAATCTAAACTTCAATTGTATCTAATGCTCTCTTAGCAGGCTTGTCCTCTGATCCTCCTAAGTTTCTTGTACACTTAGCAACCACATCTGATAGCTAACATCAAACTGGAAGGGTGCCTTTTGAAAAATCTAAAGCTGCTTGATAGAACCCTTTTAAGTCAGGTTCAAAGTCTGCTTTAGAGATGAGATAAGAGTACTACACCTGTGTGTTTATGGCATTCTGATGGGTAGAATACAGGGCGTGCTCTCAGTCTCTCTGCAGCCATACCATTCTGGCAGTTGTCAGCATTTTTTCAGGATTACAAAGGAAGCATACTTTCACTCTGCTCTGGAGAAGATTAACCCAATTTTGATTGGGTTAATTAAACTGACAGGTGGAATGGCTTTTACATTTTTTCTGTACTACATGATGAAACAGACTGCCATTTCCTCACCAACCCCACACTTCCAGCTCAGAGTTTGAAATCTGCTCCTGTCTGATAAGGAATACTGCTTCCCAGGGGACATCTGTACCAATAGCACCTTTCCCAGTGGGTCTAGGTGCATAAAATGATCGTGACCATCATTCCACTCTTAGCTGATGTCTAGGTAAGTTCATGGCAAATTTAGAAGCACTGGATGAAGGTGTATTAGTGTGCTAGGGGAAAAGGCTATGAATACCACTGAATGATTCTCTAAGCAAACACTTACACTAACTGTGGATGTATGGATGCAAATCCAGTTATCCTTGAAGAGCACCTGTCTCAGTCTGCCTCAATGACCAACAAAAATCCTGTGCTACCTTAAGTACTAAAGAATGCATTATTACATCATCTTTGTATCTAATAATTATCTAATACGTATGTTAGATATCTAACAAAAAGACACTTGTCTATGAAAGCTTGCGCCACAGTACAGTTTGGAAATTATAGTTAGCCCTGTGTACTCCTTAAAGCAAACATAACAGGATTGCTACTTCAGCCTTGGAAGATCAAATTTTACCATTCATGCGTAGGCTCATTTTGCCTAGAATCAATCAAAGCCAAAGCCATGCTGCTGGATGGATCCTGCTTTTAAAGGTAGCTAATCATTTACATGACACAATTTAAGCTACTGCAGATTGAATTCTTCTTTGCTCTATTTTTGCTTCTTCTTGTAAAAGTTTTATAGAATAACCACCAGCTCTCATCAGAGAGAAGTATCAGTGAACTCATCTGAAAGTCTGACATAGTAAGTAAACAGAAGTAACATACACTGTCTAGACTAGCAGCAAAGATGAATCAACTGTGGATCAACTATCTGTAGCTTTCTTTCATACAAGATCTTGCAAAAGCTGAATCAAATTAGTACAATGGAAGACGACCAGTACATTCTGAATTGTGCTTAACAATGAACTAATTCCTCCAAATCCAACCTAATATATCACTATTTCAATTATACTAAGAAATACACTAAGGGAAACATCTCCCTAATGAATACCCAATTCATCTATGTACATATGTATTTCTGTCCTATAAAAGGCCTGACCAGCTAGTTGCAATCACTTTCACAATTTAGTTACTCTCAAAACAATACATACAGAATATCTCAAAATTGTTTAACATCCCCACATGTTGTACAAACTTCTTAGAAAGAAATAACAACACAGAATCCTTGCCTTAACTTCCTAGAGTACCAGCTTCACATAACCAATACTAAATACCTGATGAAATGACAAACCATACCAAACTATGTACTACTATTGACTTTGTTTTAATCATTTTCACACAGCCTGAGGCACAACATCTTACATTATTGAAAGTTATGCTGTGTTTTTCTAGCCTGCATCTTGGAAGTTGATCATGGCTGCAGAACACATGGTTGAAGCTTTCTAGTAAAAAATAAGCAAATTTTCAGAGCAATAATATCTCTGAAAGATACTATACCAGGCTTCCCCAACCTGACATCCTCCAGATGTTTTGGACCAGAACTGCCATCAACCCACATCATATGATGTCTTGCTGTGGCTGATGGGAGCTACAGTCCATTATATCTGGAAAGCACTGTTTTGGGAAAGGCTGCACCATCATATAAACACAAGTCACATGGCTATAAGTTTCCACTGCCCTTTCAGTTTAGAAGCTGCATTTACTACCAACAGAATGGTTCAACTCCAATTCTTATGTCAGAACCCCCTCACAAACCCTATTCCTGGAGAAACATCTTAAGACTTTGCCAAGCCAGCCTCCAGAAAGGCCGAACATGTAGTCTTCAAGGTATTAAGGTGCAGTCCCATCCCTTGCATTTCTACTCAGAGCTATGAGCTTTCCAGATTATTTAAGACAAATGAACAGAAGTTAGATGTATCAGCTGCCAAAATAAATGGTAATACATAGTAACAGTAAAATATAAAGGCATAACACTGTTACACATGTTACAGAAGGTTCATTCTCTCCTGTGATGGAAATTATTTATGTGAACCAATTGTTTCAGTTACATCTACTTTTGTGGTTTACACAGACATTTCTGGGAAAAACTACACATTACAAATCTTCTTCCTCTAATATAACTTTCAAAGTTTGTTGAATTGGATTCCAATTCAGAAGAGAAGAGGATAAAATCTATAGCTGAACTGCCAAGACAAATGGCCTTGAGATAAGTCAGGCTGAGAATCAGACCATCAAATTCTGAGGGAAAGTATAATGAGTTAGCTGATACGGGAGGGAGAGAACCAGAGAACATCACTCCAGTCATACAGCATTAAGTTAAAAGGATGGACTGAGGAGCATCAGGCAGTCCAAGGAAGGTGGGATTAGCTCTTTTCAGTTTGGAAGAAAGGAGAGGTGTTTGGTTCAGAATTAACTTAGTATTATTAAGGCGCATTTTGTAATGGCAGTGTTCTAACTTTGCTTGTTTGTTTTTTTGCCATTCATTTCTGCAGTACTCTTTTTTCTATGACAAAGAAATAGGAAATTTTTCTTCTATTTTCTTTTCTATTACCCTAGCTGGTCAGCTTTAAAATGATAAAGACTTGCAGACAGAAGCCTTTGTCGCACTCTTATTGAAAGGAGTGACAGAAGACTATCCATGAAAAGAAGCAATGTAGAGCTGCCACTAAAAACTGCAAAATCAGTGGATTAACCTCTATACATGTACACAGGCATACATGTTGTCCTGAGTATTGATGTCATTACAATTAGCATGTACTTGTTCCAACTGGCTGCTGCTGCCAGAGGTAAGAAAACAGAGAGCAAAAACATTAAATATTTTGATGAGCAGTAATTGAATTTCTTTGCAACATTCAGTTTCACATTTGTAGAAGCTACTGTCTGGAAGATCCCACTGCTCCATGCTTATTCATGCATACATAGCCCTCCACCCTTAAGTCATACTTAGGGAAGACCCATTGACATCAGTATGCCTTAGGTTAGACATAATTAACTTCAACCCAGTAGGGATTTAACACTGCCACGCTGCTTATGCTGTTGATGCACTACTAATGTATGCAACCTCTCATGGAAAACCAATAGTATAAGCTGGTACAATGGGATTCCTGAAAAACCTGTTGTGCCAGCTTACCTATTGGCACAGTGCTAGAGGAAGGTACATCAATAATGTAATTGTAGCAATGATGGTGGGTCATTTCAATGGATCTAATTCTAAGTATGATCCAATCCAATTTTCTTTCTTTATTGCTGTTCATTATATTTGATTACTAAAATTTGGTTGTTTTGTATTTTGTATCATGTAAGTTTTATCACAGAAAAGCAGAGTATACATGTTAAAAACAAAATAATGATAACTGTTATGGGTGAAAAAGCAGTGCATATCTGAACTGGTCCTAAAAAGCAGAAGATAAATAAAGCAATGGGAATTTTACAAAGTCTGAATCAGTATTTTTCATGTTAGGTGTGCAAATAGAATAATTCAAGAATAAGAAGGTAATTGTAATGGTTTTCTATCCTATTGC
Source organism: Varanus komodoensis (assembly GCF_004798865.1). NCBI lineage: Eukaryota > Metazoa > Chordata > Lepidosauria > Squamata > Varanidae > Varanus > Varanus komodoensis. Next base: position 2,505,223 of record NW_025336072.1, read on the forward strand.
TTGCTAACCAACCTGAAAAAAGATATTCAAATTCTGTTAATGATATGCAACTAGGAAATACCAAGATATAAGCAAGGTACAGCTTTCTGTTTCATGTTGTATTTCAATGAGGCCATTAGTGCTGAACTTGCTTTCCATAAAACAAAGCACGAATGAAAGACTGGTGTATTTTCTAAAGGTCTTAGGAATATTTCATTAGATGCATCAAGACTTACCTTCACAAATTCTGTCCAATCGCTGCCGTTTGACTTTGTGTTTGTCCACAAGTGCCATTGCGCTATTGCGTTTTATAACTTTTGGAATCAAAAGATAAAGCAATCCCCCAAGAACTTATGGAAATTCACAGTAGTCCGAGTGCATAACGTCACTTTCAATCCTGAAACAAGAAGAGAGTTGTACATCATTGGCCCTTGGTAAAACAACAATCTGTATTGGAAACGCCTACAGATGCTAGCTGCAGTTTCAGAATGAAAGAGCTTCGGTGCTTTTGATCTCTAAGAGAGTTGGTTACAATTTGAATGCCCCATGACCACTGTGCAACTAAAGGAGAAAACAGAATTATTCAGATAAATCTCTGTTTTCATCTCCAGATTGTTATTCCAGTGACAACAAACGTAGAAATGTACTCCTCGCAAAGATGCCTCCGTAACTGTTATGGCAACGATGCGTCAAAGCCAGCAGTGTAGAGTCAGAGACATACTATGAGGATCATGTGCTATCACAAGAGAGTGAACTGGCACTACTTCACTATCTGCCACCACCTTCAACACTTAATGTATTATGCAAATTCAAAAGCTAGTTACCAGGATAAATACAGCCAAGTTGGACACGAATGGGAATTTTTCTTCTCTACCACACCTGGACAATATAGCCTTACACCAACTTGTTCACTAAGGAGCACTTAGGCCTATACAAACATGTATTATATTATATTCATGGGTCAGCAAGCTCTTAAACAGAATTGCAAAAAAGAGAGGAACTAGACATCATGGCAGACACAGGATGCCGTAACACCTACTCCCTGCCCAAAATGAGACACTGCAGCTTCTACTTGCATTTCATCTCTGTTCTTGCCTTGTAAATGATGCTGCTGAAACAGCATCCCATTCTCCAAGAAATTGCACCTGAACAGCTCCCTGAGGTGAGGATGCCAGGCTACTGTACTTTAAGACATTAGGCATGAAGTTGCAAGAAAGTAGGAAGTAATGAGATACTAAGCCTTTGGGCACAGCCTATCATGTTATTTTAACATTTGCACAGCACCTATGCATGCATGAATGAATTTTTGAAGACCCGATTCTTTGTTTGTATGTTTTTAGTATATTATACTCCTAAATACCCACTTGCCATTTCAGCCTGTTGCTGAGCAATCTAAAGTTCATATAATGCATAGGATACAAATAAGTATATATGTGCAATGTCATGCACAGCATGTCAGTACAACCATTTTTGTGATAAAGACCTCAATCTGAACCTATTGAAATTCATGGTTGTCTTTCACACTGTAAGCTGGATTTTATTCTGTGTATCTATATTTTGCTGCAACCTTCCCCAGCATGTTACCCTCCAGATGTTTGGGCCATATTTCCAGTACTACTTTACCATGCTCTGCTTGGGGCTGTTAGGAGTTGACCTGGAAGGCACCCAGTTGGGGAAGAACAAAGGTTACAGTAAAGACTGTAAGAACACTTCTGGCTTTAATTACAACCTTGCAGCACTGAATAGGTCTTCCCTAATCAAAGCCTAGTCACATGTCTACTCGGCAGTTTTTTGTGTTCTTATTAAAATCAAGTTTAGCCCCCAGCTGCTTTAGAAAAAATGGGAAATGTGTTGACTGTTTCAGTTTAAAATTTAGAAATGCACGCGGATCACATTTGGTGGTCCAATGACAGAGTATCTTTGCCATAACTTAAGTTCCTGTATTGCCTCATTTTCAAGTTTATTTTTCAGTAGATTCTTAGCAAGGCTGCCTGGAAACCCAAGAAACCACAACACAGGACTCTAAAGCCTTCATTTTTAAAGCTGTTTTGACTAGGTTTGCATGACGTGGCAGCCCACTGTGGCCAACCATGGTAGGCTGCCATGTGGTCTGAACTCAGACTACATACCATAGGGTTAACCGTTTGGGGCAATGAGCCACCCTAACAACCCATGGCTGGTTGTAGGGGTTCTTAAACCAACAACTGGCTGGTGTGTCATCCAAATCTGGGAAACCAATCGTATTGTGGGATGCGGGAAGCAGTGTGCAAACTGCTTGGAAGAGCAGTAAAAATAAGAATAAATTAAAATAGAAGTAAAAAACCTTGCTGCTCTTGAAAATATAGTCCATGCTTTCACCAGTGACAGCTTGATGCTTAAGCAGCATTTTGGAATGACCATCACTAGCTCTTTTCCTTCCTTCCTTCCTTTTGGGCTGATGCAATTTTGCTTGTATGGCTGCTCAAAATGTAGAGCCTTGCTTGACCAATGGCCTGACAAGTGTCTACCTCTAAATTAAAGTAGAGCGCATCCATGAATATTGACCCAGTGTGGCTGCATTCACATTACTCTAAGTATATTTAACAACTATCAATTAGTAAGCTGTCAATTGAAAAGCAAAGC